>NC_028648.1:16204307-16229392 GCF_001406875.1 Solanum pennellii | reverse complement strand
TATATATATATATATATATAAAGATAACTTTATAAAAGAAACAAAAAAATATTAACTATTAATAACTATTTGACTAAAATAATGCTGCATATACCATGAATAAAGATATTTTTGTTCAAAGTATAAGGATACATGTTAATCTTAAAATAAAATAACAAAGAATAAAAAGATACATCAAGAAAAGAAAAGGAACACAAAAATACTTACTAACTAATCATAAACATGTGATTACAATAATTACTTCATCATACATTTAAACAGAGTTTATATTGAATTGCATTTAAATTGAATTAACAAAAAAAAATATTTAACTATTTAAAAAGAATAAAAATATGTAAAAATTACTTTGAAGATTAAAAAAATAAAGTTAACTCATCTAATAATAAAAGAGATTATAAAAAAAGAACATTTAGTCAAATAGCAAATTATTAAAAAAGTCATATTATGATAATATAACAATGAAAAATTAAATATAATAATAATAATAATATAGATAAAAACAAAAAATAAATAAGAATTTCACTTTAAAATTATAAAAGAATAAGATATTCAAATTTAAGACGACGAAAATCTTACTATATACACAATGCATACGTTTAAACTTTAATAAATAAAATATATTGAAAGTTATTGAAAAATGAATGAACAAAACATATAAATTTTTGAAAAAGTTCAAAAAAGAATATTTTCATTTAATTTCAAAAGAATTGAAAATTTTATATCATCATTGGAAAATTATTTTAAAATTTTAAAATAATAATCAATAGATAAGGCAAGTTACATGACATTTTAAAAATAATACTACGAAAATATAATTAATAAAATATAAATTTAATCTAACTATTTTAAGTATTTTTAAATTTTAGATAGTAGGAAAATGAGAGTTGCCTTTTTCTTAAAAAAAAAGGTTAAGAAATATGTTAATGAAAGGTATGAAACCACTTCAACTTTTAATCTTTATTTATATTATTATATACTAAAAATAAGGTAAAACCATTGACATTTTTTTAAAATGATAAGTAATAGGGTAGGGAAAATTAAAAACCCAAAAATTCAATGTAACCATTTCAAAAAGAGTATTAATTAAATTTTAAAAATGATAAGTTATAGGATAGGGAAAATTACTTTGACATTTTAAAATAATACTCTGAAAAAATTAATTAAAAAATCATAATAAAAGGTTTTTGATTGCACATATTTTCTCTTTAATTTGTTATTTCAAAATTTTACTTACATAAAAACATATTATATGGATAATGCACGAGTATTTCTCAACCTATGCCTGAAATTCCAAAGACATACTTATACTATACGAAGGTCCTATTACCCCCTGAAATTATTTTATAAATAATTTTCAATCTCTTTTCGTCCTACGTGGCACTATCTTATGGGCCCAACATGCGTTGACATTTTTTTTCAAACTAGTGTCACATATGTCGAATAGGGGTAGAAAATTATTAATAAAGTAAGTTCGGGGGTAATAGAACCTCAGTATAGTATAAGTGTGTATCTGAAATTTCAGGCATAGGTTGAGGGGATACTTATACGTTTTCCCTATATTATATAAGGAAAATTGACTTCAAAATATAACGGTAGTGTATAGATAAAACCAACTAATTAGGGAACAATGATTTTGAAAAGTTTAAAAGAATTATTCTTCATTTTGTTGATACTTTTTTTTATTTCTATTTATATAATATTTAATGATTTTATATTTATTTTTTTATAGGATGATTGGTGTGTGAATTCATTGAATTTAAATTTTATTTTTATTTTTGAGATATTTTTAAAGTTAAAGTTATTATTGAAGATGTAATTTAATCGTATACAATGCAATATAACATAATGAGCCAAATATAAATGCGAGAGATGCAGTTTCAAATTTTCGAGTACTTATTTTTAAAAGTTTTAATTTTTTTAGTTACTCATTTGTATGATTCTTCATTTTTTGAGATAAACATTTGAATAAGCTATGAAAGAATTAGAAGAAAAAAGTTTGTATATTGCAATTATTTGAATGGATTAATTTATATATAATCTATTCTTAAAAAGTAATAACATATTAAAATTGAATAAGTTTTTTATATACTTCAACCAAACAATTTTATTCAATGAACAAAAAATCTTTTCTACACTTATTTAAAATGTATTTTTCTATTTCTAAATGAAAAAAACTATTTATCATTTTATTTGAAGTGTCAACACAAATAAATGACAAATTGATTATACTAAAAAACGTATAGACAAAAACATAATTGGTAATATGACTTTCACAAAAATTAAAGACAAAATTTAGAAACTTGAATAATATGCCTACAATTTGATATTCAAGTGATTAAATTTTTGTAGTTTTCTTCTTAACATTATGTAATCATAGAATTTTTCTTAGTTCTTTCAAATTAGCCTAACATTTATATATATACACTATTATTGTTAAATCTAGACATTGAACTATGTTTATATATTGATTTATTTATATAAATATTCTATTATAACATGCATAACAAGGCGCTCAATGATAATATTCTCTCAAATAAGTTTTATAATACTATTATATAATTAGTTAAATGTTGAAATTGTCAATAATTAATATTAGTAATTATATATTTATAAACTAATCGTGTATATGTATCCTAATATATCTAATATATTTAGAGATACTAAAAGAGATAGTTTCAGTAGTTTCAACATGTCAGCTTGGTGACATTAGAAGAAAGTTTAAGGGTATAACAGTGTTTTTCTAGATCTAAGGAAAAACTTCACAATATCGCAAACATCCATATATATTTAAGAAAAAAAGCTATATATTTTTTTATTTTATATGCGTATAATTAGATTATAAAATGCAAAGTTAATTATATACAAATAATTCTATATATATATATATATATATATATATATATATAAAGAAATTTTAAATAGGAAAGTAATTATTGAAGGGCTAATTATTATGCCAGTGTGTTTCTGAGCTTTTTCAATGTTCACCATTATCAAAATTTTCTATTATATCTATTCATACAATCAATATTTGTTGATTTTTTCCCACCAAATTCATTCAAATTCAAGAATTTTTACATCATTACAGGAAGTGATTTTTGTGATTTTTCCCCAACAAATTAATTTAAATTCAATATTTTTTACATCATTGCAGGAAGCTATTTTTGTGATTTTCCCCCCATCAAATTCATTCAAGTTCAAGATCTCTAACATCATTGCAGGGAGCGGTTTTTGTGATTTCTATCCATAAGGTATCTACTAATGACATATTTATCTCCGTTTTTATGAGCACTATATATCTACACAGCTAAACTTTGTTGTATTCTCAGAGGGTTTTGATTCAAGAATTTATTTATACATTTCAATGGCTGAAATTGATACTCCGAGAAGGATTACGAGAGGTATACATATATTTGATAAATTGTTGGATGAACCACCTTCTTTTGATTTGTATATTACTCAATAACAAGTCAAAATTTTAGGCTCTATTGTTGCAATGGGGAATGAAAGAAGAACAAAGAAGGTTGATGACCATAATCCCTAAAATCTGCTTGAAGAAGTCGAAAATGCAAAATTATTTAAGAGGAAAGTTGTTCATTAGTGAAAACTAGTATTGAAAAAAGGTGAAAAGTTAACATTATTGATTCAAGTGGGTGCGAAAAAAGGGCAGTCGAACAGGATCAAGAGGAAAATGAAATTGATGTTTGTTTGTATGCTTTTTTAAAGCTTAATGTCATTTATTTATATATCTCAACGCATGTATCGTGTGACATTGTCATTGTATTGAAGTTGTTAGTACAAGAAGAACATGAACAAAACAACGATCGTGAGTTCTCTGACTGTCAATTTTGTATACAATAGATCGACTTTTTGTTGGTTTTTTCAATTTTTTATACAGTCGAATACTTACACACTTAGATACATAAACACCCTATTGTTTTTCCATTTTCTTATTTAACAACAATGTATTCATATGTATAGTATATTTGTGTATTCATTTTTTTGGTTTAACAATAGTGTATCTATTTTTCAAATTGTTGTATTCATATGCTAAAATTGTACTACTTTACCTTGTCTAATGTATTAATACATTAAATTTTTATAAGTATTTGTATCCTTGATATATTAATACTTTAAGTTTATAAATAGAAACACCAATTTGAATTCAAAGTATTCATATACTAATTGTACAAGTAATATGTTTTTCTTATTTAGTTATTGTAATTACAACTGTATTAGTGTATAAATAAATAAAAAATAAAAAAACATATTGCAAAAATACAATGAGAAAAATAAAATTCTTTTATATTTAACATTTTTTTGAATACCTTTATAATTAGTATTTAGTGAATATATTGTTTTTAGAAATTTCAACTTATTATATATACGAATGAATCATATTGGCATACAATATGTAATTATTAGTTGGTAATTTAATAATGAAAATTTCAGTTATTTAGGAACATAATAAAATGTTGGCTCATGGGAGTTATGGTAATATATCATACCTTATTTAGTGCATTGTATAAATAACAATAATAAAAAAATTTAATACAAACATGCAGCTGGAAATTGACATAAAGTGTAGTCATTTCTAGTAAATAACATATTTATAGCTACTAAATTTTAATAACCCTATAAATATAATCATTTTTGTAAGTTATTCTAAAAGAAATTGTATTTTTTGCTTTAGTATTTAGACCACATAAACAAATACATAAAAAATTTTCTATTAAATTACAATTGTTGTCATCCACTGAAATATCATCAACTGTAATTGGGACCCATTGAACTATATTTGTGGAGTTGTGTCAGTGTTCCCTCAACCTTTTGCCTTATTTGTTTTCTTAATAAAACACTTTAGCCATTTTATTTATGAAGTGTTCATTAATAAGTTTGCAATTGGTTCCAAGTATCTTTTTTAAAAAATGAAGTATTACTAATTCAGATTGAAAATGTATATACTATATAATAATTTTTTAAAGTGTTATATCATATTAAGAAAAGTTACGAATATTAAAATTTTAATAAATGGACTTATATAATTTATAACATGTTAATTATAAATATTATATAATAAGAATAACAATAAAATAATCAAAAAGAAAAATAAAGAGTACAAATAGTAATTCTTCAATTATCTCTACAAATGATGAATAGAGAGTGAAATAGAGAACGAATGAAGAAAACATTCTTTGCTAGCATATGATCATAGATTTTCAAATATTCTTGGCAAATATTATTTGGGTTAAAATTTTATCATGTGTTTGGTCATAATATTTGGGAAATATATTTTATTTTTTTAGAAAAATATGATTTATACCTATAAGTTGTAAAAATATCAAAACTAACCATAAGTTTGTATTACAAGTCAATTGGATCTCTGTTACAACAATAACAATAGTGTCCATGACACTAGAGCAATGTGGTAATTTAGAGTGAGTGCAACAAGCATCGTTTTACATATCGTGAAGTAGACAAAATACATAACTTTGTTATCTTGAACTGATTGTTCATCATTTTCATTAATAACCGTATCATCATATAACATTCCTTATATATATATATATATATATATTTCATCACTGCTTTGAAATTAACGTAAAAAATTACGTAATACAACTTAAACAACAACTATAGAGGGTGTTTTTGTAAAAATTAAAAGTTTAGGGTAAAATTTCAATTTTTAAAAGATTCTAAATAATGAGATTTGACTCAAATACTAGAAAAAACTAATATTTGAAAATTTGGGATATTTGCCAAAAATATTTGCCAAATAATGACAAAGTATATGAAAAAACACTATTTGCCAAGTTTTTCCCCAAATATTATTTGGCATATCTATGGCCAAACGGGTTTTTATTTCCAAGATATTCATAATTGATAAATACAATCTTTAAAATCAATTATGATTAAATAAAAATAATAAATTTTATAAAATTTTAAAAAATATCATATTAAATAAAATGAAAAAGTCGATAGACTCCTTATTCTTTGAAAATAATTTATTGTGATTGAAAACATTCTCTTCTACTGTATTTATAATTTTAGATAATTGAGGTTATTCATTAAAATATCAATAGTATATAGAATTTATAATTATGCATAATTTTGTCCAAATAATTTGTACTGTCTCTATTTCAAAAAGAATGTCCCTATTTTCTTTTTAGTTTATTTCAAAAAAATGTCTCTATTTTTTTTTTAAACTCTATTCCAAATTAAATTAGACCAACATTTTTAAAACGACGGTGTATATCAATAAAATATCCAACACGGGTAGTAATTATAATAAAGGAATGAATGGCTTTTACCTTAATTCTTCTTTATTTATACTATGAAAATCCCCTTTAATTGACTTCCCCATTTTTGTATCGCCCGTTTCCATAATTTCCAAATATCCGCGCGCTTCCAAAACCCTCACTGTTTCCGGCGATTTCGTCTCTCTCTATCTCTCTTCTGCAGACATTGGTCACGGTATGCCAAGTGTCTCTGAAGACAGAAATCATCGTCTATGTTTTCTATATCCACACATTCATTTTGATATTTGTTTGTTTGATTCAGGAGGGAAGATGCATCAGAATAGTGGAGCTGCAGATTTGGCTCAGCTTCAAGCCACCATGCAAGCAGTCGAATTAGCCTGCAGTTCAATTCAGGTCAAATTCATCTCGCTTTCATAATAAAAGTATAATTAACTTCATGTCCTCCAATTTTGATTTCTAAGAAAGAAACTGGATACTAATAGTTGCTAAAGAAAGAAAAACAAACACACCCAAACAGAAAAGTATTGATGTGCAAGTATATTAACAATTGGAAATTAGCTCCACGTTTGGTCCTAGGTCATCAGGCCATCAACCCAGGTTTGTCCAATCATGGATACCTTTTTCTTAGTTGTCATGCATTTTGGAGTCGGCTCCTCAAGCCATTTCTAATCATGCTGCAATCCATTACCTCCTGCCACTTCACTTCTTTGCTTCTAATTCTAATATCATCTCTTCTCAGCTATTTTGATTCATTTCTTTACCAATTGTTTCCTTTAAGTTCAAACACGTGAAAACAACCAAATCAAATGATCCAAACACAGTGTTTGGGGAAGCGTGAAGCGGATTAAAGCAATAAGGCCCCACACTTTAAGCGATGAAGCATAGAAGGCTCGCATCGCTTCGCTTCATCACACTCGCTTTACTGAACACTGAATACACATGCTCTGAGGTTCAACTTCTAGAAAAGGACTTCTGGATGGAAAGTTCAGAGCGGGTGCTAAAAATTTGGGTTGTGCTGTGTTCAATTGAACTATTAAATTTATGTTAGTTTAGTCATACTTACCTGAATAATTGATAGTTGTGGTATTGGATGTTGTATAATTTTGAAGGTCTAATTAAATTGAGTAAGAGCACAGTTTTTTTTTTTTTTAAACTGGTAACATTGTATTCCTCAGTATTAAGGGCTATGCTGGCCACCTCGAAAAGTGTTAGTTTTACATAGAAGGACCAACAAAAAACAGGACTACTTACAAAGCTCCTATGAAATCCACTAGTTGAATTTCTTCTTCTATGTTAATTTCTTTACACCAAAAACCTAAAGTGGTAATTACTTTCCACTTAATCTTCTTTATAGTGCATTCTTTCCCTACAAAAATTCTCTGATTTCTCTCCTTCCAAATGCTCCACCAGATACAAGCAGGTATTGTTCTCCACCACCTCCTCTAGCTTTTACTACCTCCCCTTTTGACCCAGCAACTTAGTAGGTCTGCTGTATGTTCTGGCATAATCCAATTTAGACTCATTATATTGGTAAATAGAGCCCATACTTGTGTTGTTACTTTGCAGTAGAGAAACATATGATTGTTAGTTTCTAGGGCCTCTTTACAAGGATAACATCTTGAGGTAATAATTTTTCCCCTCTTTTGAAGTTTATCATGTGTCAGGCAAGCTTTCCTAGTTACCAACCACGTGAAACACTTCACCTTAGTAGGGGCTACACTCTTCCATATAGCACTCCATGGCCCTGATTTCTTCCCCCCAATTGTGGCTAGATCCCTTCTATACATTCTGTTCACAAAGAATTGACCGTGAGTATGATGCCTCCATAACAATTTATCTGTTTCCAGATTTGTGCCAGGAAAATCTCCAATGAAAGCTAGCATATCCGTTACCCACTCTATTTCCCAATCATTAAGAAATCTCTTAAAGAGCAAATTCCATCCTTGTGGGGACCAAACCTCTTGTATTTTGCTGTCAGGATTCAGGCAAATGGAAAACAACGCAGGGAATAAACTTTCCAAGGACCCTTGACCAGTCCAGTCTTCCTTCCAGAACAGAGCCTTATTTCCTCGACCAACCTTTATCCTTACATTGTCTTTGAAAGCCAGCCATAGGTTTCTTATAGTCCTCCATACTCCCACACCATATGTTTTTGTCACTTCCCCCGAACACCATTGATCTTCCTGACAATACTTGTGTTGAATGAGTTCCTTCCATAAAGCTTGATCTTCCAAATTGTATCTCCACAATCATTTGGTGAGTAAGTTGTTGTTATGTACCTTTAGATTTCTTACTCCCAAACCCCCATATCTTCTGCACTGTTGAACAGCCATCCATTTAACTAAGTTGTAGCTCTTCTCAATCTTGTTACCTTGCCAAAGAAAGTTTCTCCTCAATGAGTCTATATATATGACTACCTTGTCGGGAATCGGATAAAGTGACATCACATATGTTGGCAAAGAGTCTAAAACAGAATTAATCAAAGTGACTCTTCCCCCAAGGATAGATATATTGAGATTTCCAAAGTGCCAGTCTCCCCTCTGATTTTTCTAGTACATCATCCCAGATGCTAATTGGTTTATGCTTAGCACTCAATGGCATACCTAGATAAACGGTAGGCAACCTCTCTATCTTGCACATCAATATATTAGCCAAAGCTTGAATCTGTTGGACCTCTTTAATAGGAAAAATGCTACTTTTCCTCCAATGCACCTTAAGTCCAGAGCATGCCTCAAAAATTACCAGAATAATTCTGACGTGACAGAGTTGTTCCTGCTCTGCTTCACAAAAAATTATTATGTCATCCGCATACAGTAAATGAGTCATATCCATCACCTCATTACTCCTGTTTTTGATTCTGAAACCCCTAATCCAGTTGTTTAGAGAAGCTCTCCTCATCAAACTGTCCTACCCTTCCATGGCAATGATAAACAGGAAAGGGGACAAAGGGTCTCCTTGTCTAAGTCCTCTTTCCGCAGGAAAAAAACCTACAGGTTCTCCATTAACCAAAATGGAGAACCTGGTGGTTTTAATACAAAACTCAATATATTTGAGCCATGTGGGGCCAAAACCCATTTTCCTAGGAGTGTTGATCAGGAAGTCCCAATTAAGATGGTCATAGGCTTTTTCAATATCTAGTTTGCACATTACCCTGGCACATCTCCTCTAATCCTAGTATCAGTACATTCACTAGCAATTAAAGCAACATCCATTATTTGTCTCCCTTTAATGAAAGCCATTTGATTTTTGTTGACTAGCTTGTCTATCACCTTCTTCAGCCTTTCTGCCAACACTTCGACAATTATTTTACAAAACCCCAGTAATGAGACTGATTGGTCTGAAGTCTCTTAGATCATTTGCCCCCACCTTCTTAGGAATTAGAGCCACAAAGGTAACATTGAAACTCTTCTCAAAACTTTGGTGACAGTGAAAGTGTTGGAAGGTTTGCATCAGATCTTCCTTTATAGTTTTGCAGAATGCCTGAAAGAAGGCCATGGTATAACCATCAGGCCGAGGTGCTTTGTCACAAGCACACAATCTTATCCCTTCTAGCACCTCATTCTCACTGAATTCTCTAGATAACCAGCTCTTCTTCTCCATTGTTATCCTGTGTACGTTAAGAATATTTAGTGAGGGTCTCCGGTTTTCTACCTCCTTATACATATGGTGGTAAAAATCCACAATAGAGTTCTTGATTTCCGCCGGCTCAAAAGGTAACTCTCCATTAATCTGTAATGACTCAATGGTGTTGATTCTCTTGTGAGCTGTTGCCATTCTGTGGAAAAACTTTGTATATTTATCGCCATTCTTGATCCACTGAATTCTGGACCTCTGTCTCCAAAAAATTTCTTCATTTTTTGCCACCTCCTCGTATTCCATGCCCAAGTGTACCTTTAGAAGCTGTTCATCACCAGTAAGAGATCTAGTCTCTTGAGTAACTTCCATGTCCCTTATCTGACTCAAAATTTGCTCCTTCCTTGCCTTCCAGTTCCCCCTATTCTCTCTGCTCCATTCCTTCAGTTTTTTTTAAGCAACCTCAACTTAGTAGCTAGTTTGTAGTCCGGTCTTCTTAGCACTTCAAAGGAGCTCCACCATTCATGAACTTTACTTTTGAAACCCTCTACATTAAGCCACCACTTTTCAAACTTGAAATAAGATCTTCTGAAGGCCTTATCCCCACAAGTTAAGACAATGGGATTATGGTCAGACCCCAAGCTAGGCAGAGTACATTGCCTAATTTGAAGGAACATTTCATCCCATGGGAACGAGTATAAAAATCTGTCAATCCTGGAGGCATTCCTATGATTTGCCCCTCCTCTCCAAGTGTATGAGCCCCCAAATAAAGGAGGGTCAATCAACTCCAATTCGTTGATACAACTGGACAGATCTATCATGGCTCTAGAAAGCCTGATACAGTTGGTTTTCTCCGAAGGAAATCTAGTAGTATTGAAATCCCCACATACTACCCAAGGCCCTTCACAAAGACTCTTCATAGCTCCTAATTCTTCCCACAACTCCATCCTTTCATTTCTATCACAAGATGCATAGACTGCTGTGAGAAACCAAGTTAGTTCTTGATTAACTCCACATAATTTACAAGTAATTGATTGGTTTCCATATTCCACCATCTCTCCTTTCCATGATCTTTAGTCCCACATAACTAAAATTCCACCCTTGCCGCCAATCGCTTCAAGCCATATTCTTCCTATCCACCTATTCCCTCCTAATTGTTGTATATAATCCCCCACTGCCCCATTTAGCTTTGTCTCCATCAAAACTATAATATCTATCCCCTCCTGTTGTATTCTGCTTTTCACCAAATTCCTTTTATTCTCCATGTTTAAACCCCTAACATTCCATGATAGAATTTTTAAATTCATTGTAACTGGGTGGCATAATTTCTCCCCCTGCTTCTAGATTCACTCTTGGGTTCTCCACACTTGAACTTCACATCGAAGATCAGATTTTTGAGCTCTTTAGGGATTATCTGATTGTCTTTATGTTCTGTAGCACTCGAGGCTAAGGAGCCTTCCTTTTCCTTTCTTTGATCAATTTTTAATAGAAGGGTCAAAGCTTTGTCAGAACAACCATCAAATGACATTCCAAACATTTGGCTGAGTCGGAGGATATTGTCTTGTACCCATTGGTTCGTTCTCCCCTCTGCCTCTTTGCTGCATTCAGTGGCATCACAATTGAGAGGTGTCGGATGACTAAGAGGAATTAATTGTTGAGAATTCCCCTGTATCACCTCTTCCTTAGTTTTAGCACATGTCTCCCTTATTTTCGACATAATCGACTTTGAATGACGCTTCTCTGTATCGTCCAGCTGGCTTCTTGACACGTCACTCCACATACTCTATTCTATGATAGAGTATTTAGGGCTTCTGTAGTAGCAGGCCAAATGTTTATATCTTTAATAAAAGGCTCAACAACCTTTGTTGGGCTTTTATTTAAATGGGTTGGCTGGCCCAAATAATTTGATTGGGGTTTCACTTGACTTGCCGCAGTGGGGCCCCTGTATGCATGTCTCATCACATCCACAAGATCATTTCCCTCTCTGCTTAGCCCAATTCTCTGTGAAGTCAACATCTGCTTAATGGCATCAACAACTTTTTCTACATGGCTGCTGGACCCCACAAAACACCTTAAATGCATATGATTACCCACAGGATCCTTTCTCTCTCCCCTTTGCCCTGAAACCTGGGAAGTCAACATTTGCTTTATGGAGTTGGCAGCTTTATCCTTTTCCTTATCTAGCCTAGGACTGACTTCTTGGCTTTCAAGCTCAACCACCTCAGATCTGCGAAATCTTGCTGGAGCTTCAACCCAAACTGGAAGGGAAAAAATCAAACCACCATCTTGAATTTCAACTTCCCTGGGAATATTTTCAATGGTACCTTTCACTTTGATTCGAGCCCATCGCAGATGGTTTTTTATCGTGGTTTCTTCTTCTGTCGCAAGCCATCCCCCACATTTATCTCCTATGTGTTTCATAATATTTTCAGACCATAGTTGGAGAGGTAGACCAAGTACTCGAATCCAAAACCAGTGAAAGGTGGTGTGGGCTGGATAAGCCCCAGATGTCGGAGACCACCAGTCAAGTTCAAGTTGTTTGCCCTGTCTCTTCCAATTACCAAGAAGAATGTGTTGTGCATCTTTCCTCGACTGGAATTCGAACAGAAATTGAATGCCGTTCATGTCGAAAACCTGAATAATGTGAACTCCTTTCCAAGTTTGTTGGATCCACCTTCTCTTGTTGGGATCTCGTTGCAATCTGGAAAGCTACCTACTAGGCATCTCTGTAAAAGATCTTTTCCATCATGATGTGAAGAAGCTGTCATAATGCCTTGTACCTTGGAAATAGTTGGTTCCTGCACCATCCATCTGTTCTGTTCTTGTACAGGGCATCCTTGTAGCTGCCTTCTCCCCTCTTTGAAGAATGATTCATCTCCCCTACTGCTGGAGTACCAGCTTGCATCAAAGACCTCCTACTAATGAAGTTTTCAATCCGGCTGACAAGTCCCAACCACCCCTCATTGTCCTTGTTTTCTGGGATAATAATAATAGACCTCATTTGGCCATTGACCGTAATGATCGACAAAAAACGACGAAACTTGTTGGACTTAAAAGAGCAAAATATATTAGTTGAGACATCTCTGCCTCTCCATGTCTTAAACATTTTACCCCTAATTTCTGATGCTTGTCACAACCTTCTGCATAGCCAACCCAGAGCCCCTTTGCTCAAAGTCATCCTCCTGGGGTAGTGCCTAGAGTTTTCCACCCATTCAAACCATGTGTCAGAATACATTATAGTCTCTGTAATGTCAAAAGATTTCCCACCTAGTCTAAAGTAAATACGATTTTCCATGGTGAAAAAAAGGCTTTCGAAGAAAAGAAGGATAGGGAAAGATTCCGGTGGTTAAGGACCACCGAAAAAGGGATCAGAGACCCTGAAGGGGCCTTTTAAAAGGAAGTCTCGAAAAAAGTGCCTGGGAGCATCTCATGAAACTTTTTTTCTTCATACGAGTAAGAGTTCAGTTTAACACTCTATAACCTGCAATGGAAGTATGTTTCACTTGTTCGTTATGATTTGGAAGAGTTTCACTGCATTAACCATTTTATTAATCCCAATTTGTTGGTATGAATGACCTGGAAAGCCTTTTTATCTCTCCTGCTGCCTCTGTTGAGTGGTTCAATTGTTAACTATTTGGCTTTATGCTCTGATAATCCATCCAATTCTATTCCCTTTTGTTGCTGATAGGTTCTGAATTCTTGTTTCTACGAAATTTACCTGATAATTGTTCTGAAATTTGGTTAATCCTCATAATCATATTTATATTAAGATCAAATCACAAATACAGACATCTGGATATGTTTGAGAACATAATATTTTCTTTCTCCTTTTAGTACATAATCTTGTTCGTGTTAATACGTTTAAGACCTTAGAAATGACGTGAGATTATTGAATTGGTTTACCTTGTTACTATCTGAAACAACCTCTGTACCTCCATGAGGCAGTGGTAAGGTCTGCATATACCCTACCCTTCCAAATCCCACTTACTGGGATTTCACTGCGTATGTTGTTGGTGTACCTTCTTACTGGCCATTTGGCGTTGAGCTTTTGTTCTAACAAGTGTCCTGGACAGTTTTGTAAATAACTCTCTTTCTCCCAATTTATATGGTACTCTTTCCATTTTTAGGACGTATACAACGCCATTCTATTAATAGTATTGTCTCTATATATAGAACTTTCACAGCTTTCTAGAATTCAGCTTCATTTGACTATTCAGGTTTTAAACTACAACATTGATGTGATATTTTCTACGTCCATTAACTTTCAACCATTATTTTAATATTTTCTTCCACTACTACAAATTTGATATATAAGTCAAGTTAATATCTCAAAGTTGTTTCAAGTCAAACAACAATTATAACGTAGGGCGAATGAGGCTTTTTTCTCCCCTTTTCAATCATCGTGGTAATATTCCGTATACCACATTACAGGTTCCTTTACATATGCACAAAATTATGTGTCAGCATATGCGTATCTTGAAATTCTTATATTAAAAGTATTAATGATTTGAAATTTTTATGTGTGGACCAGATATAGAGTTTGGTTCCTCAAAAGATTACTATGCTGTAGAGGTTATTTATCTAGCTCATAACAATTAGTATAGGATGCTGACTAATTGGTTTCCTGTGGATTCATGCCTTAAACATTTTCTCTGCAACTTCTTGTTAGTGGCCATTTAACTTGGATTCTAAGTCTCGGGGAAAAACTTGTAGAACCTTATTTTATTGGGGAAATTATATAAAATGTCAGCCCATGAAGTTCATTTATCATCTTTTTAGCGCCAATGTATAAAAATTACATAAAATGACCATTAGGTCATATCCCCCCCCCCCCTCTTCTTCTGTGTTTGCTTGTTCTTCTTCATCATCTTTGTCTTACTCCTCCTTCATCATCTTTTTCTTTTGCTGGTTTGTTAATCTTCTTTGTTCCTTTTTATAAAAAATTAAACATGCTGAAAACATGAATTGTTTTGAACAAATTATATATCTGAAGAGTCGAAACATAGAGAAGATTTCAGATCTCACTTTTGGGACTGTTTATAGATGATTTGAATTGATCGAGATTGAATAGTCAATGTATACATCATGTATAATCAGTGTATATTTGATGTATAGTCAAATTATATTCAACATTTTGAGTGTATTTTAATGTATAATCAATGTATAGTTCATGTATAGTTAAGCTATATTGCATAGTTGGTGTATACTTTCTATGACTTTTGACAAACTATATTGTATAGTCAGTGTATAGTCAATGTATACTTCCTATGCCTTTTGAATATTTTTTTATGTAAATAAAACATGACTATAATTATTCTAAGCTAATTATTTTATTGTATACATTTAAAATTAGCACTTTAAATTGGCAGATGCACATGAATCCAGCAGCAGCTGAGGAAACCATTTTGTCACTAAGCCAGTCTCCTCAACCATACCATGCATGCAAATATATTCTGGGTAAGTCCTTGTAATCATCCTCTTCATAGCTCTCTAAAATTTTCAAAGTTCAGACTCACTATCACCATTGCACTGTTTCAAGAAACAAATAAAGGCGAGCATATGAAGTGATTATTCTTTTTGTAGTGTAAAATTACTCTTTTATAGTTATATTGTTGCCTGATGGATGAGTAAGTTTGCTTTCCTTGTGTCTATGAGAAACAAAGTTGCTAAATTCGATGAGCTTCCATAATTGTAGAACAAGCTATATGATGTCATAATGTCAGCCGATGGCATATGCAGGATTTTACATAAGCGGTATCATTTTTTAAAATGAGAAACAATAAAGAAATAATGTAAAACCTTTGTAAAAAAGAACAAAATATAAATAAAACACAATTTACGTCTACTACTATACCTTTCCTATATATATATTTTAAAAATATTATAACATTTTCTCAATGAGTTCTTCTTTTTAATGTTATCTAAAACAACCTCATTAAATAATAGTACTAAATGTTTTTGTACAAAGTACCAAATAACTACTAAAGCTATTTCCAATGAAAATGGACTTAAGACTCGGAGCAAGTACTTTTGAGTAACTTGTAGTAGCAAGTTGGAACTCATTGGATTAGGTGGCTCTTAGTAGGGATGTGGCTTTCTTTTTCAGTGTCAAAAAAAGAAGAATGTCATTAACAAAGCATCAAACAGATGACAGTTTCAAAAAAAAAAAAAAAGAAGCATCAAGCAGATGCACAGATTACAAAACAAAGAAATATCAGCTCCCAAAAAGGCAAGAAAAGCTATCTAAACAGCTAATAACAGAGATCTATGGAGCTGATAAATTCTAGGTAAAAATCGACACCAAGTACAGGAGAGAGTTAACCCAACCAAAAATGAGTAATCAAACATCTTGCTTTAAAGGTAGAGATGGGAGTTGGGGTGCCATCAAAACATCTTCGTTCCTTTCCGTCCATAAGCACCACAAAATATATGCTGGAACCAAAGACCAGATCCGCTTGATGGACTTCCCAACTTTCCAAGAACTCCAACACACAAAGTCCTCTCTCAATGATCTTGGCATGACCCAAGTGAGTCCAAAAAGTGAGAAGAACATGTTCCATAGGCCTATTGCAACTATGCAACGAAGGAACAAGTGATTAATAGATTCTGAGTTGCACAAGCACATGTAGCATCTGTTGACTATCTAGAATTTCCTCTTCGTGAGATTATTCTGTGTTAAGCAAGAGTCTTTTAGAGTAATCCAACTGAAACAAATAACTTTAGGTGGCAACTTAGTTCTGCAGATTAATTTTCATGGCCATTGATCAATTAAGGTTTTCTTGGAGCTTTGTTGAAGGTAGCATGTTTAACTGAGTAGGATCCGTCCCTGCTATGTCTCCAAATAAGTTTGTCCCTGCGTTGACTGTTGATTGCCCTAGTCTGAATGGTGGCCATAAGGCTAAAAACCTCTTCCAACTCCCAGTTATAAAATTTCTCCTTACTATCAGGATCCACACATTGTCTTCCCTGTACTGTGAGATGGTTGAGTCTGAATGAGATGCAATCTGGAAATACTTGGAAAAACATTCATTAGAGGAGTGTCTCTTAGCCAAGTCGTCTGCAACAGAAATGAGCCGTTTCGAAATTGTTTTAGGCAAGCAGCCTATGACGCCTCTAGATGTTGCCAAATCTAAAAATCAGGGAAAGTGTCCAGCAGCGTACAGGGTTGCAAGGGACAGACTTGAAATGTTATCAGAAGCACAGGATAGCTTGCGCAAGGCTCAGCGACGCATGAAGAAGTATGCTGATCAACATCGTCGCTCAGTTGAGTTCAATGTGGGTGACAAAGTGTTACTGAAACTTACTCCACAAATCTGGAAACAGATTGTAAGTAAGACTGGACATCGGGGTTTGATTCCTAAATATGATGGTCCATTCGAAGTGGTGAAACGAGTGGGCGAAGTTGCTTATAGATTGAAGTTGCCTGAAAGTTTGAAAATTCATCCAGTTCCCTGCTTGAGGTGTGTTGTTGCAATGGCCTGTGGATTCTTTCAAGGGTAATTCTTTCATCATCTGCATCTGACTGCCCCACTCCTGATATTTGCTTTACGGGTTCTGTTTGTGATAGAACACTGAATCTATTAGAAGCTGGGTTGGATTTTTTAACCTGCCAAATAGTTTTAAGTTTAAAGAGTTTGGCCTCATTTAAAACTTTAGCTTTTCCCCTCTTACCATTTGGGCCTGTTTGGTAATAAATCTGATCAGCTTCTAGGCCCACTTGTAGTTGATTCTGCACTGGCACTCCCAGTAACATTATTAGATTCTTTGACTTTTGCCCTTTTGTCCACTGGGCAATCCAGGTTGTCCCTTTTTGAAGTAAAGCTGTCCTCTTTTGAATTAAAGCTGTCCCTTTGTGTCTCTTCATATGATACGAGATTCGAGGTGCCAACTTCTTCCTTTGACTTCCCTTTCTCGAGAATAGTGGCTTTTCCGTCGAGACGAACGACCGTATGCAGATCCTCTACGACTGTGAGATCGAAACCCCAATCTTCTTTGAGCAACTCTATGGATCTCGGCATTATCTTCATGTTCTTCTCCACACAGATTCGAGCGCATAACATGTTTTCTGTGTTTCGTATCTTCATCAACTCCAACATAGCCTCCACACTTATCTCCGATAAATTTAAAGGTTTCTGAAGACCATCTTTTGCTTATATCATTAAGCCCCCTATATTCCAACTGATAATTTTTTGCTTTCATTCCGAGAAAGCCTTGTGGAACCTGCCCCTGCTTGACCCTTCTCCATTCTCATAATTAATTTTGCACGGTAACTTTTTGACCATAATATCACCCTTTTCCTTTGATCTTCTCTTCTGTTGCTCTTTCCCCTTTGATTTCTGCAACTGTAACTTCCTCTTTTGTTCCATTCGCAGTATCATATAGAAGATTTTGTGCTCAAACCCCACTGAATTGACCCCAAAGGCTTTACAAGCTGTGGTCATCACTATCTTGGTTCAATGAGAGGTTTCGAGAACTGTCAGGTGTGAAATAACCTGTTCCTCCAAGCTGTCATCGGACCAGGGTAGTGACAAAGTGTCGCTACTAATTGGGGAAGAGAAACCTGAATCTTGAGAACACCCAATAGAGAAATCAGAGTGGATAGGAGGAAGAGAGAGAAGAGGTAGAGGTCGCAAGCATTCAGCTTCGTCGTCTGCGTCTCCCTCGCACTCCCCAAGAGAATCAATTTGTGTTTGGGAAGCCAACAATGGCTATTGAGACAATTTAGCATTTGATTGTCGTCCCGAAAGCTAAGTGTCGCTGCCAGTATATGGCAGAGTCAGAATGATGGCAAGACCCAACTGGAAAATAGAATTACATAGGAAAGGTCAGATAGATGGCACGACCCTATTGAAAGGAGAAATAATATGTATAGGGTCAGAATGATGGCATGACCGTACTAAAATAGAGAAATTATATAGGTAGGGTAAGAATGACGGCACAATCCTATTCAAATTAGATTTGAAGAGCCATAGGAAAGAAGAAAAGGACTGCAAATCAAATTTGAGGAGTCACCAAAAAGATACCTGGTGCTATGCAACTCAGATATGAGAAAGTAGTTTTAAAAATTCACGGTAGTAGGCAAATTAAATATGAAAAGTAGTCTGGAAAGATGCATGGTGCTGCCGCAAATCAGATTTGAAAATATTTTCTCATAGTGTGTGTATATACATATATATATTCTCACTTACTGATTTGCTCATGATGAAATCTATACACAGGTACCAATTTCAAAATATATGACATTAACCCAAAAAGCAAACCAATACCCAATCAATCTATACTTCTCGGTCATATATGTAGTTAAAGCACTCAACATACGGTATCAAATCTGGTGTGACACCCACACTCACAGCCATGTTGTATCAACAGTCAACACGGTTGCAACAAAGATTTCGTAGAGACCGCGTGATCAACATAGCTTGGTAGTAGTGACTTAGAAACTTCGGACACCATGGGATGAGACCAACAAATTATGGGGCTTGGTTGGAAAGTATCCCATGACGTAAATGTTGACATCCAAAAAGGGAATATGAAAGAACATTGGGATAATTTTAGCCCATCAATGATTTGGTAAATATATATAGCCACCCATTCACATGTTATATTCTAATCTTTTTTTTTACTAGAAAAATAGTTTAAATAATCTTGCTTGATTAAAAAAAATGGTCTAATGTTAAAAACATATTCCAAGGAGCTACCTATAAAAATATCTAAAATTCTGTGACATAAATCTACGTTGCTCGTCTAATTATTATTGTTAAATACCAGAGTTTGCGACTTCTCTAACCACATACGCGTTACACAATATATTTTCTTTCTTAAGAATGAAATTCACCATATACATGATTTTCAAAAGTTGATTAGAAATTTTGGCCTCCTGGTAGCTAAAAATTTCCAGAATAATGTTCCCTATTTACAGAATAATGTTCTATTTATCATTAATGTTACTTTTTCTTTACCAGAAAATTCTCAGTTGGCAAATGCTAGGTTCCAGGCTGCTGGAGCAATTCGAGATGCAGCTTTAAGGGAATGGGTATTCCTTGAGATTGATGACAAGAGAGGGTTAATAAGGTATGCTGTTGCTTAAATGATGTTTCTTGAGAAGATCGATCATGTATAATAGTTGGAATCAATTAGGGAAATATTGTAATTATGTATTCTTGATTACTTCCCAGTTTGGAATATAGTTGTACCATGTATGTACTAATTAAATACCCTATAGCTTGGGAGAAATTTAAGACATTCCTTCACTTTTTCAGTTTTTTTTACATGGTTAATTTCTCACACGATTTTAGAGCTAGATTAGGGAAGTTGTTGTACATTACTAATGACTTTCCGGGAGAAATAAAGATGGTTGCCTTGCAATTTTCCATTCATTGTCAATCTGTTTTGATGATCTTCTATTTTTGTGATTGCTATGATAAAGCACCACCAGGTCAGACATTCTCTGGCGAGCAAACACCAATCATCCTCGCTGAAAAGGGAGCCGTCATGCTAGGTAGAGGAAAAGATCTCTAGTGAGATCTGTCTAGCGTGTGGTGCATGTGGCTTTGTTCTGGCCAACTCTTGACTTAGAACTTTAGTCCTTGAGCCCATCCCTATTTTTGATGATATAGATCACCATCTTGGGTTTCAGTTAGCTTCAGTCTAATTAGTCTAATTTGTCTGACCATTCTCAATTTTTAGAAACTTCCCAGGGCTGTTCTGTGTTGGCTACTTGGACCTTTTCGACATGACTCAATATGGGCTACCTAGTCTTCCTATTGCCGGTGATGATCCTCTGCCAGAGGAAGTCATTGATGACAGAAGTTTTTTATGGGTGCAAGCAAATGTCCTTAAACTAAACAAATTAGTTGATGCTGCCTTCGAAGGATGCAATAAGACTGCTTTTGAACTTTTTTTGAAAATTGATCAAAAGAGGGAATTCTTCAGGCAAAATATGGAGAAATACAAGAATGACAATAATTCCATAACATCCCAAAGGAGGTGAGGAATTTGGCTTTTAATATGAATTTTAAAGTCGGAGAACCGAGAAGCAGGGGGAGAATGACAACTTCTAGTGGTCAATGATTAAAGTTGTGACATGGAATGTTGGGGGGCAAGTACCTAGAATAAAAGAAGATCACTTAGGAGTCTTCTTCAACAGTAGGGTGCAAATATTTACGTCCTAGTGGAACTATAATTGACAGGAGTAGATACACAATTGATCAAACAACTGTGGTTTAACAAATGGCTGGGAGAATTACATCTAGAGGCTGTGAGGAGAAGCGCGGGTGTAACAGTGTCATGGGACAAGAGAATGTGGAAAGGTGAACTGGTGGAGGCTTCTGGGCTAGTAATCACATGCAGATTTGAAGGCATTAATATGAACGTAGTTGGTTCCTAAGTTCAACTTATGCTGACTGGAACGAAGTTATCAGAAGGGAATTGTTGAGGGATTTAACCAATCTAAAGAACAATTACACATGTCCTTGGGTGTTTTGTGGGGATTTCAATGTGACAAGATAGCACAAAGGAAGATCAATTGGACAGAGTTTAACAAGGGCTATGTCTCAAGATAGATGCTGTCAGAAGAAACTTCCTCTGGCAAGGCAACTGTGATACCAGGAAGATACATTTGGTCAAATGGTAGTCAGTGATCTCCAGCAAAAACTATGGTAGTATGGGAATCAAGAACCTGATAACTCAGAACCCTAGTCTTTTGATGAAATAGTTATGGAGGTTTGCCTCAAATGAACAATCTCTCTTGAAAAAGATAATTAGTCAAAAGTATGAAATGGATGGGGAATGGACAACCAAGTCAGTCACTACACCTTATGGAGTCGGTCTATAGAGGTTTATCAGAAATTTGGGGGCAAAACTCATGAGTCAGTGCAGTCATCAAGTGGGCAATGGTTTGAAAACATCTTTCTAGTCAGACAACTGGTTAGGTCAACGTCCACTAAAGCAACTTTTCCCGATTATCTTCAGCCTGAATCAACTACAAGATACCACGGTAGGAGAAGTCTGGGATGCTCATGGTTGGAATATAAGCTTCAGAAGACACCTTAATGATTGGAAGATAGATAACTTGGCAGAAATCTACAACACTCTCAAGCTATTCAAAGGCCCCTTCTCTTTGGAAGACAATCTTACATGGAAGTCTGATAAACAAGAGAGATCTTCGGTCAAGTCAGCTTACAAAGAATTTAACCATTCTAACAACCAGATTAATTGTTGGCCATGGAAACTAATTTGGAAAGTCAAAATTCCTCACAAAGTGGCTTGTTTCATTTGGCTCATGGCCAGGAAAACAGTCCTATCTCATGAAGGACTTAAGAAAAGGGGCTTCCACTTATGCTCTAAATATTATATGTGCAGAGAAGAATCAGAGACAATCAACCATCTTCCTTTACATTGCAAGTAACTAGACAACTTTGGAGGATTTTCCTTAATTTAGAAGAGATCACGTGGGTTATGCGAAGAGATACACTTAAAAGTGTTACAGTGCTGGACGAAATATAGCACTCTGTCAGAACAGGAAGAAAGATGGAAGATTATCCCTGCTTGCATTTGGTGGACAGTTTGGAAAGAGAGAAATCAAAGGCGTTGTGAAGATAATCATAGCTCTATCCAGAAACGGAAGATGAAGTGCCTAGCCCTTTTCTATTTTTGGTGTAAACATGAATATAAGGAAGATATAGAATCTTTTATTGATGTTCTAGGATCTCTGTAAGTAGGCTATAACTTAGTACATCTTCCTATATTTCCTTGTAAGTATGGACAACTGTAGTTTTTATGCAACATATTGTCATGACCCGAGAGCACCCCCAAGTCGGATCACGACGTATTCAACCTTGAAGAGGTCTTATACAAACCCTTATCATTCATTTATCACATAGGCATTAAAAACAATGCGGAATTAAAACTTTTCTCAATATAGTCAATAAGTGGAACCTCATTATAAAACGAAGGAAGTACTAAGTCTCAACATCGCCAACTTCGACACGTCTCAACATCATACAATCACAACCCTTTACATTTAAAAGAAAACTACTAAGAGTCTATTACATGAATTTTACAGAATGCTTCTAAAATAAGTGTTCTCGAATGCTTGATGACATACCAAGACTTGGGAATAGCAAATCCAAGCGCTTCAATCAAAAAGGGGTCCTCTAGTTGCCACAACCTACACTTTGTAGTAAAACATGAAAAAAATCGTGTTTGTACAAATATGCACCAAGTATGATGACCATGCAAAAACATGCAAAAAAGGAGATTTAGTTGAGATATGTGATTTTCATGCTATTTTGGTAAGACATCTTAAGCTAAGTATAAGAGATATAATAGACATGGTCAATTAGTACAAAGATACAAGACATGACCATATTCACCAAGTAACCCATCTCATCTTTTTAGCCCTCCATCTAAGGTTATCCTAAGACCCACCTAAGTAAGACACGAAGTGACCGCCCATACAACCTCTTCATACACACCTACATGTTCCTCAAGACTACCAAATATAAAGACCTTTCCTTTTCAACATAACCCAATAAGTCAACATTCATTACTAGATACATTTAAGGAGACATTCATGCATTCAGGGGACTTCACATAATAGTCATTAAAGACTTGCGAAACTCACTTTAGCACCTTCTAAACCTACTCGTGCCATGTGTAGATAGCATCCCATACTACTACCTACACGTTGTAGAACCTATCAAGTAACTAGAGTGTACATCCCATATGATGGGAATAGACATTAAGCGACATGGACCACACTAGCTAGGTATGAAATCCGGTGTCATAAGACCCCACACCGTGGAAGGTGTTCTACTTGCCAAGGGTAGAACTGGTACAACCCATGTTGGCACATGGTTTAAGGGATATCCAAGGACGTTCATTGGACTCTAGCCTTTTCTGCGGGAAGAGTCACCATCTTAACCATATTTACTCGGTGCTAGCCTTAGTTCCCATAGAGTATTTCATTTACATGTATGTACTAGAGAGGGTACCAACATTAGGTTTACCGACCCATAGTACTTCTACCGAGAAGGGCACCATGCTTAGGTCTACCGATCAAGGTTCATTAAGGATAGCTCATTGACTTTCTTCAAGAAGGTTTCCTACCGTTACGGCCCACCATCTCTAAGTCTATCATTTCATACACGAAAGAGGCACCATCCTAGGGTTACTGCTTCAAGATTTTTCATTCACTTAGGGATATAGACTCATCATGAAGGGGTACCATACTTAGGTCTACCTGTTCAAGACACAACCTACAAGCCTCATTTATCATTCATAGAAGGGCACCATCCTTAGGTCTACTGATTCTAGACATTCATACATTCATTACTCAACAGAAAGATGCCTAAGCCTACCAAGTGAAAAGGTCACATTCAACAACTTTCATACATCAAGGAGAGGCACCTAAGTCTACCAATCAAGATATAATATCACAATATAGAGGTCCTTCACATTCTATCATCAACACACATACCCATTAAGAGAGAGTATACCTTCCATCACAACGCACAACCCTCATGTTGCATACCCATATTTACACCTTAAGGCAACACCTCAATTCACCACATAATGCCTTCAAGGTCATGATCACAATACATAAACAATAAGTAAACCATACAAGAACAATTAAAATATAACAAGAGAATTAGGTGAACCTACGCTTCACCAAAGCCATAATCACCATTACTCAATTCTCCAACAATATCACCATATATAGATATAGATAACAATAGAAATCATTAATACAATCCAATCTAAGCATAATACAATCAGTACACACTCTTAATCATCAAACCCACTTCATAATCCAAATTTAGGAATTTAAGGAAATCATGGGTTCATGGAGTTTTTCACCTTAAAATCATCACTTACCAGTAATATAATCATAATAACCTTTTGAAATCATTTAATGCAAGAAACCATGAGTTTTGAGGAAGAATTGGGGTTTTTAATCACTTTGAAAACATGGAAACCATTTTGAAATTGACTCTAGGGTAAAGCTGGCCCTAGATAAAGAGTCACCATACCTTTTTATTATGAATGCCGAAGAAATTTGGTGAAGACGTCCTTGAATTTGAAACCCTAGCTTTCCTCCTCCTCTTCTTGCTCAAGTATGGGAAAAATATCGAGAGAGAAAACTTTAGATGTTTTGATTTTGTGTATTTGAAAATAATGAGTTAAAGGAAGGTTTTAAGACTTTAAAACTATATATATATATATATATATATATATATATATATATATACCCTT
>NC_028648.1:16168451-16204031 GCF_001406875.1 Solanum pennellii | reverse complement strand
CCTTTCATGGCTTGTGAAGGGGGTCCACGACCACTTGGACGGCTCGTGGTCCCTAGGGCAGTAGTTCCTCTTGGAGCTTGCCCATTTTCATGGGCCAAGGCATCTTCAAGGAAGACTTAACGGACCGTCTAGGGCACCACTAGTCGTGGTGGTGCCCATTGTCCTTGGGGCGGTAGCTTGGCCAAGTGGCCTTGCTTGGCATGCTACCAATTGACCTTGACGGCCACTTTCACGAGCCGTGGTCATGACCACGGGCCGTGAAGTGGTCCGTGGTCATGGGGGCAGTGTTTGGCCAAGGTTGGGCAGCCTTGGCCTTTGGCTTAGGGCTTGCCCTCCTTGGCTTGGCACATGCCCTTGCACCCTCAACTAACATCTCAAAAGGTATTTTAACATTGAATCTAGCACGTGCCTTGACGTTGACTCACTAAACTCATTCAAACAAGGTTAGGAACTATTACAAACCACATAGACATATGAACTCACATAGCTTGGAGGCAAATATCAAGAATACAATGGTTGAAACATGGAGACAAAGTACAAAATACTTCCATAGGATAGCTACAACTCACAAAAGGGTAAACTCCATAGATAACTTGAAGGTGGATGGTATAGAGGTGACAGTTGCAGAGGAGATCAAAGAAGCTATTCAAAATTACGACAAGAACCTATATAAGGAGGCCAAAATTAGTGTTACATGAAGCTGCAAGGATATCTGCAGAAGAACAAGAGGAGCAACAAAGACGATTTGAACAGGATGAAATCTTAGAAGGCATTAAATTGTTTGCATTGGAGAAGGCCCTAGGGCCGGATGGATTCCCTATGTCCTTTTATTTGGCTTTCTGGGAACTTATAAAGGAGGACATCCTGAAGACTCTCCAATATTTTTATGAATATCAGAAGTTTGAGAAAAGCCTCAATGCGACATTCATAGCCTTGATCCCAAAGAAGTTTGGAGCTTCAGAGTTGGAAGATTTCAGACCTATAAGTCTCATAGGTGGAATATATAAGATTGTGGCAAAGATACTAGCTGAAAGACTCAAGAAGGTGGTTAACAATTTAGTTAACAAGCATCAGATGGTATTTATAAAAGGAAGACAAATCATGGATGCAACCCTAATTGCTAGTGAGTGTGTGGACTCAAGACTTAAAGGGGCAAATGCAGGTGTCATGTGTAAGCTAGACATAGAAAAAGCCTATGATCATGTCAACCGGAGATTCTTGTTGAATACTCTCAGTCAAATGGGCTTTGGTGAGAAATGGTTGAAATGGATTGACTTTTGCATTAAAACTGTCAAGTTCTCTGTTTTGGTGAATGGTGAACTTGTAGGTTTTTTTGCTTCTGAAAGGGATCTTTTGACAAGGTGACCCTCTGTCTCCTTTCCTGTTTATACTAGTAATGCAGGGATTTGATAGCATGATGAGGATAGCATTACAAAATAGATGGATTAAAGGGTTTGAGATAGGAAATAGCAGTGGGGAAATAATGGAGGTATGTCACCTACAGTATGCAGATGACACACTGATATTTTGTAAGCCAAAGGTTGAACAAATATGTTACGTCAGAATGATTTTTGACTATTTTTGAAGCTTCTTCTGAATTGAAAGTTAACAGGGGAAAAACCAGTCTGTTCCCGATAAAAGAGGTGCCAAATATCCAAAATCTTGCAATCATTTTAGGGTGCAAAGTTGAAAATATGCCAACTCATACCTTCGTATGCCTCTAGGCAGGGAACACAAGGCAGGGAAAATTTGGGACGGAATATTAGAGCAAACTGAAAAAAGATTGGCTAGGTGGAAGGCACAGTACATATCACTAGGAGGGAGGCTCATCCTTATCAACTCTGTACTTCCTGCACTTCCTACGTATGTAATGTCTCTATTTCCCATACCTCCCAAAGTTATTATTAAAAAGCTGGACAGATTTGGGAGGGATTTTCTTTGGCATGGCTGTAAAGAGGACAAAGGATATAAACTAGTCAATTGGCAGACAACAATGCACAGTAGAGAACAAGGTGGCTTGGGCATCAGAAATCTGAGAAATCTGAGAGCACAGAACAATAGTTTATTGATGAAATGGCTCTGGAGATACAATGGGGAGGATCATGCATTATAAAGGGAGGTAATTAGACACAAGTTTGGTGTACCAATGTGAGCACTGATACTTATGGAGTTGGAGTCTGGAAGACCATTAGAGCTCTATGGCCCAAACTGGAAGGGAACTTGCAGAAGAGAGTTGGAGATGGGAAAAGAATAAAATTCTGGAAGGATACTTGGAACGAGCAAAGTCCATTAATGGAGATTTTCCAGACTTGTTTATTCTAAGCAACAACCGGGCCATTTATGATATGTGGAGTGCACAGGGATGAAACCTATTGAGAATCGGTAGAGTAGCCGATTTGCTAAATAGGATTGATGATTTCAATGGCACTACTGCTGAACCAGATACATTAAGATGGAAACACAATATTGATGGGCAATTTTCTGTTGAAAGGGTTTATAAAATGGAAGGAAGGGTACAGTGTAGAGCGCAACCAAAAATATGGAGAAACTTATGGAGTAGTCCATTCCCAACCAATGTAAAATGGGCATACCTGACACAAGAAGTTTTGAAGAAAAAAGGGGCCATCATAGTTTCTAGGTGCTTCCTATGCAATAAGACAAATGAAACAAATAGTCATCTATTTTTGCACTGCACCTTTACAGCACAACTTTGGTCTCTATTTCTCCACAAAACAAAGACAAGCTGGACCATGCTGGCGCATACTGCAGATTTGCTAAGTTGCTGGATGAAAAGAGGAGACAGCAAAAGTCAAAAGAAATGGTGGAGGGCCATCCCACAATGCATCTGGTGGACAGTTTGGAGAGAGAGAAATGGGAGGTGTTATGAAGATAGATCCAATTCCATCCAGAAAGTAAAATGGAATTGTATATTATCTTTCTACTTTTGGTGTAAAGAAGTAGGTTTAGAGGATATAGATCAGTTTGTAGATTTATTAATATTCTCTGTAAGTGTCTTGTTTTCTAGTTGCTATGTTTTTTTTTACCCAACATTTTTTGATGGTGTCCAGCATGTCCTTAATGCTGAGGAATACACTTTTACCAGTTTCAAAAAAAGACACATGAACTCACAAGACTAGTTCCCGAACGTCATGGTCGTCCCTTGACGTTCATCCTCAAAACTCTTCAAACTAGACTTTAAAAGTCAAATCTCAACATTTTGACAAGTTACCAACTTCTAAAACACATGTGAAGCTCTAGTTCATCCTATTTCATTTTTAGGGTCATAACACATAGTTATATAAAAAATGTTACATTCTCAAAAAATAAAAAAGGGAATGTCACTGTTAACCCTGCATACAGATATCTAAATTCCATTGGAATCCAAGAGATAGAGTGGCCATGGAGGATGACACGGAGAACCAAAGTACCTTACAAGGTAAATTTTTTTGCCTTGGCTATTGACTAAGGAGGAAGTACTGACTAATGAGAACTTGAACAAAAGAGGGTTTTCAGCTTTGCTCTAGATGTTTCTTTTTGAAGAACAAGTAGAAACGATCAACCATCTCTCTTTACATTGCAAGCAGATCGATCAGTTGTGGCAGACTTTAATCAATACGAGGAAAATCAAATGGGTGAAGTCAGGACACATAAAAGAAGTGGAGAAGTGTTGGAATAGGGATGTTAATGCAGCTGAGAAGGATGAGAGCTGGAAGATTGTCTACCAGCATATGCTGGGGATAGTATGGATGGAGAGAAATCAAGGTGTTTTGAGGAGTAGCAGAGCAACATTCAGAAATTTAAGTTGAATTCTCTAGCTCTGTATTATTTTCGGTGTAAACAGGTAGTGATAGATCAAGCTGTTGACATTTATAAAACTATACACTGGTTGTAATCTAGTAAAGTATAGGAAATCATATGTAAGATCTACACTTTTGAGTGGAGACTTTTGATGTAGCATACCTGTGAATATATAGATTTAACTGTTACCTTCCTAAAAAAGATAGCTTAGGCTTTCTGTTATGTCTATATATCTTTCTCTCAATGCCAAAATATTTGTAAGATATTGAACTCCCCCACCCTTGTCAAAATTGCCCCCCCCCCCACACACACACACACAAAAGGGGGGAAAAATGATACGATACATCTTTCTGCTCTGGTATTCTTCTAAAATGTTGTCAGTTACTGCAGCTTTTGTTTTCACTCTGCTATACAACATGCTAGTTCACCTGAGGGCTATGTTCAAGCAAAAGTTGCATCTGTAGCTGCCCAGTTGATAAAAAGAGGCTGGTAAGTGGCTCTATATTGGAAATTTGTAGTCAAGCAGATCATAATTCACGGGTCATATAATGTACTGCTAACGCGTCTTGTTAGGTGATTCCAAAAGTAGTATATTTATGCTGTTAAACTAGCTGAATTCTGTATACACACACACATGTATGCATTATATTTTTTTGATATACTGTAACTTCTGTGATTTAGTTATATTTGATTTACCGAGGTTTTGTGATTAAACAGAAGGAGATTGCCCCTTGAGACATGGTCTAGTGGTAAGAGCATAGCGCGTGATGTGTGTGTTAGGTGAATGTCACTGTTTTGAACCGTGCCACAGTCAAAAGACTGGTATTTAATTGGAGGAAGGTTGAGGGTTGAGCCCATTATCCACCGAGTTTTTAACCAGGCGCCACTGGCCCTCACAGATTTTTTTTTAGTTATAAAAGATGTGTATGGATGACGGTGGTATACCTCAGCAAGGGAAATAAATATGTTCTTGTGGTTGTGATTTCTGGCTTAGAATTAAATAAATATACATTACCAGGGAAATAACTGGGGTAATCTTTGTAACCTGGAGACTCGGCTAGATAAGTTAAAAATCATACAAGGAAACCATGTTTTATATTCAAGGGGGGTGCAAGGGACTTTTCAATCTTCAAAATGACAAGTTTATCTTTATGGCATCTTTGATCTTTTAATTCTAGCATGCTATGATTATCACTTCCTTTGGTTAGTATTCATGTGCTTAGCCAACACAAGTATTATCTTTGATATGAGCAGTTCCTTAATTTAGCTTTCGTGTACATGATATCATAAATTTGCAAGTAATAGGTACTTAAAAGTCGTTTATGTCTGGTTCTTGTGTCCCATGTGTAGGATAGAATTCAGTGCAGCTCAGAAGGAGACATTTTTCCTTGAGGTCTGTCGCATTCTTTTTTCAAGTTTATAATTTCAGTATTTAATGGATATTTCTGGTCCAAGTACGTGGTTGTCTTGCATTATCCATTTGTCTGAAGACTTATTTTCTTTGTTAATATGTTAAAGCTAGAATTTTTGCTGACTGCTTCCTTTAAAGAATTTTTGCTGACTGCTAGAATTTTTGCTGACTGAGAAATCGAGACAGTTTCATGATTTGTGTTTTATAAATCAATTACGTAATGTACTTTCTCAAAGTGAATTAACTAGACAACTGACAAGACAGACTTATCATAACTTTCAAATTCCACCTAAACTTTGAAACTTGTTTTCCACTTGAAACATCCACAATGTATTGTAAAGGTGACATCTCTAACACCACATCATAAAACATGATTATAAAGCAATCCATTGTTTCCACTATAGATTTCTCCTTGTGTTGATGCACTATCTCCTCCTTTTACCATAATTCTGCAGTTGGGATAGTGCACCAAATTTAAATAAAAAGCTCCCAGGCGCGATTCCCAGTGACCTTTCTCTCTCCTACTTCCTAGGAGAGTAGAAGCCCTCCTCTACGGCAACTTTAGTAGGAGTTAGCCCTTTTCTTTTAAGCCACCAATAGCCACCCATTTTGGTTATTGTTCAAACATCCCTGAAATTCTAAGATGGAGGAAAATAGAATATACTTCAATGCTGGTTTTAAGTCTTACGACATCACCCGATGGGATACTGGCAAGTCGGAGTGGTACGAATGGGTGGAAAGGAGTAGGAATGGGTTTTAAGTCTTACGACATCACCCATTAGGACCATCCCCTAGGATAACTCTAAGTCACACTAGTGCACTGTAAAAACAACATCCCATTCTACTACTCCCACTTAGTGCTTCGTTAGAACTACTCTAGACTAGGCACATCACACAACAAGTCATATAACCTTCATTAACATTAGACATAAGACCAACATGCTTCATTAACATCATATAGAAACCCATTCATTCATTAACATTATAAGCACACAACAAAACTCCCTTCAAATGCCTACTTGTGCAATGCATAGATGGCGTCCCATTCCACCACCTACCCTAAGTAGTACACCCTTAGAGAGACCTAGTTCATTACATTCTTTTGTGGGGGCAAGCTTTGACCGACATAGGCCAAGAGAGCTTAACATATAATCCCGCTATTAACCCCTACTGGATGAGGGATCCCCATTTGCCTAAGGTAGGGTCATTCGTTTAGCCTTTACATGGAAAACCACTAGCTAGTCCTATGTGGGCACATAACTAAGGGATGGGGAGATTGCTTCTCGATACTACACCTTTACTCATGGAGAGTACCCATCTCAAGAGGTTGCTATTAGATACTACACCTCTACTGATGGAGAGTATCCACCAAATTTCATATCCTCTCGGTGCTAAGCATTAATCCTCACTGAGTATTAGACTTTCATTACATTCATTAACTATAGGTTAAGGGATTGCTACTAAATACTTTTCCTGTACTCACGGAAGGATGCTCATTCCAACCTATCATTCATTCATTGGAAAGCTCTTCAGAATATTGAGATTGCTTCTAGATACTCCACCTTTACTCACGAAAAAGTATCCATCCCAACACCCCCATTCATTCATCGGAGTTCTATTGAGAAAACCTTTCAGTAGACCCACATTCATTACGTTATCATTAGCTTCCTTCCTTCATTCATGTGTGTGTGAGTGTATATATGAGAAAACCTTTCACATAACCACCATCATTCATGACGTTGTCTTCTAAACATGCTCATACGACATTCATCATAATCCATACACAAACATACTTCACATTCACATTATACTCCAATGATCATACTACAAGAATCACATGCATAACTTAATAATGCATCTCTATACATATGCATCATAGCATTACTTTACTTAATATTCAATGCCTTCAAGGCCATAATCACAATACACCTACATAAACATATACAATAACTAAACACCGCCACCATAAGTGGACCATACCACACAAGAGCAATTCAATAAGAACTAGAACAATTTAGATCAACTTACCCTTTACCCAAGCCAATCACCCTTTCTCAATTCTCTAACAATTCATCATAATTAGGCATCGATAGCAATAGATAACAATAGGAACCAACAATACTACTCAATTTAAGTGCAATTCTATCAACATGAAACCATAATCACAAAACTCACTTCATAAGCCAATTTTAGGAGATTTGGACAAAACATGGGTTCTTAAAGGAATTCCATTAAGCAATCATATTAAAGCCCTTGATTCAACGTTATTACTTCAATATCATGACGTAGAAACATTTTAACAATGAACCCATGCATAGAATAGAAATTGGGAAAATTGATCATGGATACACCTTTGAAAACCTTTGAATTGGACTCCTTGAATGAGAGGTTATTCAAGAATGAAGGATCACCACACCTTAGTATTAGGAAGCCCAAAAAAATTGAAGAAGAAATCACTTGAAACCCCTTCTCCTAACTTGAATTTGCCCTAAACCTTCCATGCTGTTCTTGAGAGAATCTATTTGGGAGGGAAGGGTTTGCTTTTCATGTTTGAGTCTAAGTGAGGGTTTAGTTGTTTTAATATACTTAAAATACCCTAAATAACCTAAAATAACTGTCCCCTCATGTATTTAGCCAAGGGTGGAATTTACGAAACCACTATGGAGGTCCTTGGGGAGTTGTACCCAGACGTTTTGACCCTAAACACGACCATCTAGGTGCTAGTGTCACCTCCCATCATTTTGGACTCCATACGACACACTAAAACATGAACAACACACTAGCACACAAAAGACTAGTTTCGAACGTCTTGATCGTTCCTTGACGTTTGACCTAAAAACCACTCAAGCTTGCCCTTGGATACTATTTCTCATTAATTTAGCAAGTTATTAACTCAAGAAACCCACGTGAGACTCTAGTTCATCCTAGTTAATTTTGAGGGTCGTTACAAGAGCCCTTTGATTGAAGAAAGGGGACAAGAATAAAAAGGTCTTCCACAAGATGGCTAAAGCTCACCGAAGGTATAACAACATAGACCAACTCATGATTCACGGAGCCATCACTGAAGAGCCAGATAGAATTCAAAATGAAATTGTTTATTATTATAAACGCTTGTATACAGAAACCAATCAGTGGTGACCTACTTGCCAATGTATGCAAGTCCCAGTCCTAACAGAAGAGGATAATATGTTACTTGAAGGTGATTTTGATGAAGAAGAAATTTTAAGAGCCTTAAAATTATGTGAGGTGGATAAAGCTCCTAGCCTTGACGGTTTCACAATGGGATTTCTTGTGAAATGCTGGGAGGTGGTAAGCAGGACATCATGGATACTTTTCAAAACTTCAAGCAAGGAATTTTGAGAAGAGCATTAATGCAACATTCATAGCACTCATTGTCGCAAGAGCATATTCGGTGGCACAATATTCCAGTAAATTGAGAAATATCTCCTAGAATGAGGCCCATAGCCTTATACCATGAAGAGGGACAGTACCTCCTCCCCTTTATCTTTGTGCTCTTAACTTCCAAATATCCCTTTCCAACTTAACTTCAAATACTATTTTCAAATCTCAACCAAATCTATCCAAATGCCTACTTAAGACTGCTTTTAGTCAAGTTGTGTCTTTTGATGCTACATAGAATGAGTAACAATTTTATCAAATTGAATGTGCTAAATCATTTTTCGATGCATAGGATCTTTATTCTCGTTTTACTACAGGTGAGACAGGCGATAGTTGGTGGCCATGGTCTTGATGTGCAGTTCATTGGATTGAACTTTCTGGAATCCTTGGTACATCACACATGTGATATCTTATAACTTTCAATGAAAGCAGTTACTACTATTTTACATTTACTCTCTTTTATGTGGTAGAATCAAATTCAGTTGTTCATTACAAAAAAATTTCTGTTAAATTTTTTCTGCATCTCTTTCAGGTATCTGAATTTTCACCATCTACTTCAACTGCTATGGCTCTTCCTAGGGAGTTCCATGAGCAATGCCGAGTCTCTTTTGAGTTAGAATATCTAAAGGTTAGTCAGTATACCATATGCACTGATGTTTTTCTCAGACTTGGTCACAGCTTGCATCAGCCCCCTCAGTTCAGTTTTGCAGTTTCTTCAATTTTGACTAATTACATATGGTTCTCAAGAGTTCTTTGTTCCTAGTTTTTCTTTTATACTTCCAATGTGCAGTTGTTTTACTGCTGGGCACAAGATGCTGCTGTTAGTGTCTCCAATAAAATAGCTGAATCAGAGGCTGCCATTCCTGAAGTTAAAGTTTGTACAGCAGCACTGCGTCTGATGCTTCAGGTACTCAACTGGGACTTCAAATGTGATGCAAATGTGCTAGACAATGCAAAACGAGGCATCAACATTTTCTCTGCTGGGTTAAGGGGCGATGTAAGCTCTCCTAAGAGGACTGAGTGTACCCTAGTGCAGGTAATAAACTAGTTCTGTACCAGTGATTTTTTTTTTCATGAATGTAATAGAAAGAACAATGAGTCATTCATGTGCTTGATGTTCCCACATGCTACAGTTTTGTCAGTATTGTATTTGAGAGTGACCAAACACTTCCACAAGTGCAGCATAAACCTAAGTTGCTCGGACTCGGGTGTGGGCATCCGAGACGGATGCGAATCCGAGAGTCGGATTCCGCGAAATCCAAATTTTAAGATTCGTGGGTGCAAATCTGAGTATGGATACGGCTAAAAAATTTAAATATTACAAAAATATAGTTATGAAGATATTCTAAATTTGAGAGATATATTGTGATAAATTTACATGTATTTTGTAGAATCCTATCTTCCGTTCTTCAAGATGAGATTACTATTCTATTCTTCCTACAAAGACACAACAAAATAGAAACTAACATTAAAAGCATTTACAAATTACAACAGAATAAATATAACTAAAAGAATCAATAAAAATTGGAAAGAAGAACTAACCTTAGAACATGGATAGTAACTCTTGAAAGTTGAAGCAAAGTGAAAAGTGAAGAAAACACTACAATTATTAAAATTCAAGAGATACAAAAAGATATCTATCCACAATTTAGATATTCATAATTACTAATCAATATTCAATACACCAAGTAAAAGTGCAAAACATACTATTGAACAAAAAGCATATCATGAATATCATGAATAGTATCACACAATGTAGAGGTGTGTTACTTTTGTTCCACCTAGCCAATATCATGAATAGTATCAAAAAAAATTTGATTGACCGGAAATGAGATCTTTTTCCTCATGCTCAAAGATGACTTTCTTGACTTTCTTAATCATTGAGTCCCACATACATAAATGAGATGTAATTTTGGGCCATCAATATCGACACTTCTTAGCATATCAAAAATTGGTTCCGTAAATTTCAAGAAATAGTCAATACTATCCCATTTTTCATCATTCATTATAAGGAATTTTATTTCACGTGTCTTGGCTTCAATTCCCTTATCCCACTTATAATTCTTCCATTCATCATCCATGACCATTTTTTCCAAAGAAGATTTTACTTTGCGAATTCAGGTGGTCATAATGATGTGTGAGGCAAATCTTGTTTCACCAGCCTTCAACAAACACAAATCCAAATGTTTTTGAAAAAGTGCATGTGCCATGTCATGGTTCACAACAAAATTCTTTAAATTATTCGCTTCCCTAAGTAACTCTAAAATCCATTTACAATTAGTAAAAGTGAGGTGATTTTTCGGAAGGTTGGCACATACTTTTCAAAGCTAGATTCAAACAATGAACAACGCAAGGAGTCCAAAATATATGAGGATATTTTTGCTCCACTGTAGTACCGACAAGTTTCATATTACTTGCATTATCCGTAATAACTTGAACAACATTGTTTGAAACTACATTTTCTATTGCTTCAATAAATAAGTTAGCAATATATTCACCATCTTTTACGATTCCACTAGAATTAATTGAATTCAAAAACATTGGGCCTCCACTAGATGATGCCATTATATTGATCAAAAGTTGTCTTCTAGTATCGGACCATCCATCCGAACAAATTGACAATCCTTTCTTTTTCCATGTACCTTTTATTGGTTGCAACTTTCTATCAATATATGTTTTTTCTTGAGCTAAAAGAGTTGACTCAATCTATTATATGATGGGGGAATATAACTGGGAATGGAATTTTTGGCTAGAAACTTTGAATATTTTTTTAAATAAGGAGAGTTGGCAAAGTTGAATGATAAACCTGGTGCGTAGAACATCCTAGCAGCTAATTTGTCGGCCGTATTCCTCTCATAGATGCCGAATAATTTTCCGATAGCTCCACTACTCGAACTCTTTCATTTCTTTTGTTGAATTAGATCAGTCCCCTCCGGAAGTGATATATAATCAGCTTTTTTTCTTGCATCAACTTGAACATTGGTTCTTCTTCTTTCCGCTTGTTCATGCTCCATCTTCAAAATCGCATATATATCACCACTACTTTCTTTACATATTTGAACACCATGACCCGATAATCTCAAAAGATGTGCTTTCACCCTATTATATGATCCCGTAACATTTTATAACAATAGTTACAAGACCATGTCCTATTCCCACCCCCATTTGGAGCCATCGAAATAACTTTAACATGATTCGATAGAGGTTTATCATCAAAATCTATTCCTACACTTTTTGTAGGTCTCATAAAATCATTTTTTTTTGACTACTTGATGTCATCTTGTTAAACAAAGGAAGATGAGTTTTTTTTTGCTTACAATAAACTTTGAATGAAAAACAAAGAAGAAACAATGATGTTTATGGTTTTGAGAGGGAAAAGTAGGTGAGAAAGAATTTTTTTTTGACTAGATGATAACTGATGAGATGTTTTTTCGACTCCTACTCTACTTACTTGGAAGACTTTTGAGCTTTCATTTTTCATCATTGAAGAGGAGTGTATGTATATTGTATACATATATTTTTACTATTATTATTTGAATTGTTTTTATAGTTTTAATAGAAAAATTTATGTTATCTAATTTTTATTTTTGTGAGAATGTTTGGGTATAATGCTTTTATCTAAGAATTAAGTAATTTTAATATTTCTTATACTTAAATTTTTAGTATTTCGATAGTTCGAAGCTTGAAGTGATAGAAAGAATAAAAAGATCTAATAAGACGAGATCTTTAAATGCTTGTATTGATAGGAAGAATTCAGTGATCTAGCAAAACATGATCCTTGATCTGGATATGATATTGTACGTGAAATACTGTATATATATATATATATACACACACACACACACACATATATATATGAAAGAGAATTAGTGTATTAAGCAAGTATGGAAAAGCCGAAAACGGGAATTCAGGGACTGTATATATATATAAGAGATAAAAGGGAACGATAATTTAAACAAAATTTAGAATATTATATAGGCCTTTCCTCATGGTGTCATTGGTACAAAAATAATATAAAATAATAATTCCAAAAATTGACTACTTTGCTCGGAAGGGCTTATCAATGTTTAAAATTAAATTTTGGTCCATAACTTATTTTGTCTTTGTTACATGTTTGATAAGGAAAGTGATTCCCAATAGTTGTGCTTTGTCATTTCTTTTGGTGGGACTCTACTTCTTAATCTCATAGCTTATATCGTCTAGTCTGCGTGAATTTAAAATTTATACATTACGTGTTAAAATTTGAAATTTTAACAAAATAATAATAATATATTTAAAATTTTAACACTTTTATCTATTCAAGGTAAAAAGTTGTTGCCAATAGAATCTCTATTTAAAAAGGAAATATTAATTTAACTTATAGTATAATTTAATGGTATGAACTTTATTACTTCATTCATCCCATTTTATGTAATACAATTGAGTATACGTAAGACTACTAACACACTTTAATATATATACTAAGTACTAAATAAAACTACACTTATTTGTTTTTTTTTAAAAACCCTTTCTCTGGCTCACTGCAGACCATGTACTTATTTAAGAGAAGTCAATGTACCTTTTCAAGAAAAAGTAAAGAGCATGTACTTTTCAAGAAAGATTAGAAAAAGGCTATGTATATTTCTTTTTACTTGTTTCAACTTTCAAGAAAAATACATATTTCTTTTACTTGTTTCAACTTTCAAGAAAAAACTCTTCTTTTTCTCTTTTCAGTTCTCTGTAGTTCTCAACTTTTCGGCGTTGTCGCCGGAAACTGATTTTCTCTTCTTCTCTTCTCTTCTCTTCTCTGTACTTTTTCAAGCTTTGTACTCTTTACGTCGTCGAAAATTGATTTTTTCTTCCCCAATCTTTTCTTGGCTTCGGTCAAAGTGTCCGGATTGGGTTGATCGAATCCGACACGCACCCCGCACCCACACCCTCACCCTCACCCTCACCAGTGTCGTGTCGAGACGGGTTTGCCTGCAAAATGAAGAGTCCGGGCAAATTAGGCGTAAACAAGAGGATAATAGACCGAAATATATATGAGTACTCTAATGCAGGCAGCCTGATTAATGTGGACCTCAAGATCTTCACTTGTAAACTCTAATCCCATACCCAATTTGTTCTCAACCTGCAAGAAGCTTCTATTCAACACTTTTTATTTGTCAAATAAAAGTTACATTAATGTATTTACTATATCCTTTTTACATGAGAGGCTTCCTCTGAACATTATGCACGTACTTGGTCCTTTATTGCTCGAACTCTTCATAAATACGGACGGATGTGTGTCAGATCATCCAAAAGTAGTGCAATTTTGGAGGATCCGACACAGGTACATAAATATTTTTTGTTAGTCTAAGAAACATAGTTTGGTTGGTCCTAACCACTTGAAAGGCTTAGTACAAGTACGTGTTGTGGTTGAAATAAAAGTTATATATCAATGACATTGATTCGTTGCATTATATATAGGAAAAACCATGGAACTCAGTCATTTGTTTCTGCATCGTCTTTTTTGTAAGAGTCTTGTGGCCAGTGTTATCAAAGGCGCGCTTTAAGCGCGCTTAAGCCCTAAAGCGAGGCTCAAAATGTGTTGAGTGCTTCGCCTCGCTTTATGTGCGCTTTAGTGTCATCATCAAGGTTCTAAGGCAAACATTTCCTTGGCAGTGAGGCTCTTATGAAGAATTTGAGGTTAAATAATTGATATTTTATTTTATCATAATTTTTTAAATTTCTTTGGTCATATATTTGTCATTCATGTTTATAATTTTTAGTCTTGGAGTAAACATATATTTTTGTTCTTTTCTCCCTTTGCGCCTTTTTTTTTTGTTAAAATCCACACTTTATTTGCACTTTGCGCTTAAAGCCCCCACATACCTTAGAGGTTTTTTGCGCTTGTCGCCTTTGATAACACTGCATGTGGCAGAGATGTTCAGAACATCAAATCGGGTCGAGAAAACTTCTTACCTCCATATCTTTGTTTTGTTAGAATAGTCATCAATGATGCAGAAACACAAGATCAAGTGTTGATGCCTATTACCTCCAAATCGAGTACAATCAGTTCAAGAACACTAGAACAGGAATTGAAGGAGCTAAAATAAAGAATTAGAACAAGGAATCAATAAAGGGTAGGAGTTGTACACATATCATGTATATGAAACTTAGACCCTAGCCTAAACAAGAGAAGACAAACTAAACTATTGGTTTGGGAAGAAACGAAGATCCAACCTGTCACAAACTACAGAGATCAAAACCTAAGTTAAGGAAGACGTTATCAAGATCATTTGAAATTTCATTGAAGGGAATATTTTGATAAGAGTTTCAAATGCAACATACTGTATTTCGTATCAGGGATTTTACACGAGATTGATTGACTTATAGGAATTTTCTTATCGGCATTCTGAAGGGTGAATTTTGGAGAGAAATGAGTTAACTAGATGAAGTTCTGTAGTAGCAAAGGAAGATTCTCCATCTTGATCCATGGGTCACCTGAAAGATTTTTTCTTTCACACAGACGGATGAGGCAACGAGATTCTTTCTCTTTTTTGTTTGATAAAACAATTATAACAAAGGAAGACCTTCATGATGAGGAAATCTAAACAGAAGGTTTGGTTGCTAGGTGTGGAGGCTGCAAAGAGAAGAGGGGAATGGCGGAAAATCAGTCATCTGTTATACATAGATGATACTCTAGCTTCCTGTGATGCTATACATAGATGATACTCTAGCTTTCTGTGATGCTAAAGTGGAACAACTAGGCATTTAAGTCTCATTTTGTCAGTTTTTGATCCTATATCTGGTCTCCACGTAATAGCTCTCGTCTAGTTAATGAAGTTCATATATGCATATATGACAACAAAACTTGGGTGCTCTAAAGTACCAAACTTACGAAGTATCTGGGTATGCCACTGGTAGCTGTGAGAAATATAGGAGAAAACTATTATTGAATTTTTGTTGTAAACCCTATTTATAGACACTATATAATACAATTCCTTACCAAATAGGAGACTATAAACTATTCCTATTTTGTGTAGGATTGTGTTCCTCTATTCAATTCTAATACTCCCCCTCAAAGCTGGTGCATACAAATTATATATACTTAGCTTGTTACAAATGTAATTAATACGAGGACCAGTAAGGGACTCAGTGAAGATATCTGCAAGTTGATCATTTGGCTTCACAAATTTGGTAACAATATCTCGTGAGAGTATCTTTTCTCTTACAAAGTGACAATCAATCTCAATGTGCTTATTCCTCTCATGAAATACTGGATTTGATGCAATATGAAGGTCCGCTTGATTATCACATACAAGTTCCATATGACCGGTTTCTCCAAATTTTAGTTCTCCAAGCAATTGTTTGATCCAAACTAGCTCACTAGTTGCTACAACCATTGCTGGATATTCTGCTTCTGCACTGGATCGAGCAACCACACTTTGTTTCTTAGTCTTCCATGACACCAAATTACCTCCAACTAAAATACGATATCCGGATGTAGAATGTCTATCAAAGGGTGATCCTACCCAATCAGCGTCTGTATATTTGGTGATATGCTCGTGACCTTGATCCTCAAAGAGTAGTCCTTTACCAGGAGCTGACTTTATATATCGCAGAATACGAATAACTGCATCCCAATGACTATCACAAGGAGAAGTCATAAACTGACTTACAACAATCAAAGGAAAAGAGATGTCTGGCCTAGTCACCGTGAGATAATTCAACTTTCCAACCAACCGTCTATAACCTTTCAGGATTACTAAGTGGCTCTTGAAAAGAGTTTAACATTCGGATCCATAGGAGTGTCAATGTGTTTACATCCCATCATTCCTGTCTCCTCAAGAATGTCTAAAGCATATTTGCGTTAAGAAATAACAATACCTGATCTCGACTGAGCAACCTCAATACCTAGAAAATACTTCTGTCTGCCGAGGTCTTTAGTTTGGAAATGCTGAAAGAGATACTACTTTAAATTAGTGACACCAACTGGATTATTGCCAGTGATAACGATATCATCAATGTAAACAACCAAATAAATACACAGATTTGGTGCTGAATGCCGATAAAATGCAAGGTGATCAGCTCCACTACGAGTCATGCCAAACTCTTGAATTACTGTGCTGAACTTTCCAAACCAAGCTCTAGGAGACAGTTTCAGACCATAGAGTGATCGACGCAGTCGACATACAAGGCTTTGAGACTCCCCCTGAGCAACAAAGTCAGGTGGTTGCTCCATATAAACTTCTTCCTCAAGGTCACCATGCAGAAAAGCATTCTTAATGTCTAATTGGTAAAGAGGCCAATGACGAACGACAACCATATATAGAAAAAGACGGACTGATGCTATTTTGTCCACAGGAGCAAAAGTGTCACAGTATTCTAGCCCAAATACCTGAGTATACCCTTTTGCAACAAGGCGATCGACTTGACCATCTAAACCAATTTTGACTGCATAACAGATGCCATATTAAAAGGAGAACTAGGGACAAAGAACCGAGTCTAGAGTGGCAAAAGATAAGGGGTGTGGCTTTTCCAACGCCTTTTGTTTTGTTTGGATCCCATTGACCAAAGTAATAGCAGGAAGAGATTGTTAATAAACAATAGATGACAAAAGTGATTTGTTACCAAAAATAGGATCCTAGTCCATGACCCTTGATCCATGAGTATTAGACTATAAAACACAAACAAAAGAACTATCTGCAACAACATTATGTTGAACAACCGAAGCTACTTGTGCATACTTTTGCTTACTTGCTCGATATTGAAGGAACTCATTATATTCATTTAGAACAACAAGATCATAACTAGGTGGTGGACTATGAAAATTATGACATGTCATGAGTGTGTCCAGACTTATGACAAATACTACACTTGGATCAAGGCTTTCCAAGACAACCTCCTAGTCGTCAATTCTCCATTGATTGATATGCTTGTTTTTCTATATTCTTGAAGCCAAATGTACCAATCCCTAAAGACATAGTGAATTTAGAGAGGGGAAAAAAACAGATAAGGCTAGTGGTGGTGTTAATTTTTTGAAAAAACAGTGGCGGAAAAAATTAATTACCCGGACAGCCACTAGGTTACCGAAAAACTACACAGTGCGATTTTTTTTTCTCACACATGCTCTGATACCATGTGATAAATATAGGAGAAAACTATTATTGAATTCTTGTTGTAATTATTACATAGAGAACCCTACTTATAGACACTATAATATAATTCCTTACCAAATAGGAGACTATAAACTATTCCTATTTTGTGTAGGATTGTGTTTTCCTATTCAATTCTAACAGTAGCAAAGAGCAAATTTTTGAGAGATATGGAATGAGGTGCTGCAAAAATGTGAAAAAATTAGAAAGGTGGAAAAGTCAATATTTTTTTTTGGTGGCAGGATAGTGCTTGGCAATAGTGTTTTTGATGAACTTTCGTCATATATGCTGTCTTTATTTCCAATGCACGTCACAGTACATTCGAGAAGAGATGTTTTACAGAAAAATATTTATCTGGCAAGGGAACAAAGAGAAGAAGCGTATGCTCCTGAAGTAGTTGGGGCGGTTTACATAGAGGAACAAGCCTTTTGGAGGGAAGTGATCAAGGTGAAAAGTGGTTTAGAAGGGCATTGGGCTTTAATAATTGTGACTTCAGCTTGTGTAGAGGTATAAGGAATCTTTGGCAAACTTTTGCAGCTAATTCAAACATCAAGGTCTTGGAGGGCATTGGGCTCTATCAAACAGTGAACACGATCCACGATTAGGAAACACACCTTGATATTGCAAGTTCCTAGAAGAACTCACAGAAAGTAGTTCTCTCTTATACAGAGTAGCAATCTATTTAGGTGGAATAGTTTGGTGGACCCTTGTACTTGTATGTTTTTGTATTGTGAACCCTTCTACTTACATATTTGTTAACTGAACCCCTAAACTCATCATAACATAATATTTTAAACCGCGTTGACCATTGACTGAACTTATGTGTCATTAATAATGCTGAGTTGGAAATTTACGTGACAACACGCGTTTGACAGCGAGTGGAAGGTATTTTACATTAAAATATTTAAATAAAGATAATAATCATCAAGTTTTTATTAAAAAATTAAAAACCCATCTTTCTCAACCATCTCTCTCCCACCCCACTCCCACCCGTCTCTCCTCCGCCTCAGCCCCCTTTCTCTCTTCTTCTTCTTGGAATTTCATCCTTAGTGCCACCACCACTACTACTACTGCTACTACTAGCAGTTGCTCGAATAGAAATAGAATCAAGAAAGGTCCTATTCCTGGCAATAAAAGAAGAAAGATTGGATTTTTTTTGACGGAAACGAAGACTGAGGCAACTGAGAGCTAAAGTATAGATGCTACTGCAGAAATTGCTAGAAGGTTTGATCTTTAGCAGTTTCACTTGCAGCCTGAACACAAAACAAAGTACTAGGAAAGAGTATCAGGGTGCCATTGAATGAAGCAGAGATAGATCAAGATTCTTGGAATAGTGAAAGTACTAATAAATAAATAACCTTTAGGGGGTGGAGGCAAAAATGGTGATGGTATGCGTCCAATATGAAGGCAAAAATGGTGATAGTGTTCGGCTAGATTTGATGGTTGGTAGCTTAGGTTGTTGGGTTTGTGGAGGTTGGAAGAGGAAAGGAAAATGATGATGATGTGCGAAGGAGATGATGCCATGTAAGGGTGAGAATATGAGTCGTATCGCCAGAAAAAATGGTTTTTCGGCAACAACTTTGGCTGTGAAATAGTGTGAGTAGGAGAGAGTAATGGAGTTCTTCTATAAAAATATAATTAATATATTATTCTTTTTCTTTTATTAAACAATTTTGATTCATAATAATTTTAAAAATAATTATGACATGACGTATATATATGTGATGTGGATACGACATGTCATTTATATAAAAGAGATAGAGCCACACACATCATTCGAGGGGTTTAAAAGACTCATTATAATTGAGTTTAAGGGTTCAATTGACAAACATATATGTAGAAGGGTTCACAATACAAACACATACAAGTAGAAGAGTCCACCAGACTCTTCCTCCATCTATTTATAATGATGATGATTGTTAAGGTTTTTTACACCTTTGGAAGACTATTACGTACTAGGAAAGAAACCAAAAGGCCTTTCAAACTCAGCCCACCTTCCTAGAGCTAACAAAGATCTCAAGATATTCTAATAAAGAATACTTCACTCTTGACAAACATATCTCTTCTATTTATAAGTTCCTACTGTTTAACAAATAAAACTTGGCCAAATTCTTCGACTCAAGTCCACAAGTGATGTGTGTTTTTCTCTCACAAACCCAAATCGAATTGACCAATCAGGACTCTTATGGTCTCCTCCAAGCCCATATATGGTCCAAGGAACTTCTTGACTATTCCAGTCATGGCTTGTTTGATCTTCTTGGCTTTAACCCTTGTAATTGGACCATGTGGAAGTATAAGGTAAAGACAAGTATTAAAAGTTGTATAGTCGCCAAGGTGAGAGAGACGAGGGCCCACGACCTAGACCAGGTGAAGTTTATCAAGGCAATTAAGACAGGGTATTGGTGGAAGATGTACTCATTAAACGATGATGATAAATATACTTCCATACTCTCAAATGTGGAGGAGGACATGAGCAATTTGCTAGGTGATTTATAGTAGTATGCGAATGCGAGTCATCATGATTTTGGGTATTGCAGGTGTATAAAGTTTGAAGAGGTTAAGGGGGCAATTTGTTAGATGAAAAGGGGAAGAGAGAGCGAGTGAGATGAGATCCGGTTGAATTTTAGGAGAACACATGCAAAGTAGTTATGGAGTGGTTAACTTGGTTGTTATAATGTCATATGTAGGTACAATGGTGTATGTTATTTGCAGATGACACATAATATTGATCGACGAGTCAGATAACAGAGTTGACAATAGACTGGAGGTTTGTAGACAAGCCTTATAGTCTAAAGGTCTTAAGATGAGCAAGAGTAAAACTAAGTACACGCGGTGCCAGTTCAATGCCATATCACAAGAAAGTACACGCGGTGCCAGTTCAATGCCATATCACAAGAAGCAGATGTTGAGGTGATAATTGGTACACCTTACACAAGTCATTCCCAAAGAAAGAAGCTTCAAGTATTTGGGTCTATTATATAAGGAAATGGGGAGATTGACGAACATGTCAGTGTGTGCCTCGATTGGCGTGCATCGGTTAGTTCAGTTTTATCTATTATCAGTTCGGTTTGTTGATTTTGATTTTTAAATACGCTTAATCAACAACAAACCAATGAGATATTCATTATCGATTTTTGGTTTATTGGTTTTTGGTAATTAGCTGTTTGCTTTTTGGTGCACCCAATTAGAAAAAGCTCATAAAATAAATATATGATTTCTCACTTCTCTAACAATTTGGTGCGATACATCGAGACAAGTGAATCAATTGTAAATACTTTGATAAGAGAAATTGCATCAATAAGAGTAGATGTAGTACAAAGGCTACAATAACATGTTACAACCAAAACACAGTATGAAATTTCCGATGTGAAGTAGAAGTATTTTGACGTGTGAAGTGTGTAGACCATTGTGTAGAGTACTGATATAGTGCCTAGTTATGTTAAATTATGAATGTTCAATATTTATGAAGATTGAAGGGTATAACAGTAAATTACAATCGTCTTATGGGTTATCAGTTTACCCAATAACCCAATACTAAAAGATAATACCAAACCGATAACCCAAACTTTTTTAAATAAAATTATGAGAAATCTGTTAGCCGAATAGCAATAACCCAATAACATTTTTTTCGATTTATTGGTCGGTTTGGTTTTTGCACCCCCCCTATATGTCACACATCATACATGATCTAGATTGATGAAATGAAGGCTCACATTCGGTGTCCTATGTGATAAGAATGTCTCACTGAGACCTTAAAGCTTAGTTTCATAAAGTTGTTGTTAGACCGTCTTTGTTATATATGGGGTTGAGTGTTGGCCAACAAGAATTCCCAGATTTAGAAGATTAATGTAGCAAAAATGAGGATGCTAGATGGATGTGTGGGCACACTAACGGAGACAAGATTAGAAATGAAGATATACATGGCAAGGTGGGAGTGACCTTTGTGGTGGACAAAATGTTGAAAGTGAGACAGATAGTTCGGGCATGTGAAAAGGAAGAACACAAATTCTTCAGTGAGGAGGTATGGGAAATTGAGGCAGATATATTAAATATTTCTTATGGACGGAGAGGAACTAAAGATTTTTCGATGGCACCCCAACTCCAATCTCTACCTTTAAAGCAAGGTGTTTGATTACTCTTTTTGGTTGGGTTAATCTCTCTCCTGTACTTGGTGCCAATTCTTTCCTGGAATTTATCAGCTCCATAGATCTCTGTTGTTAGATGTTTAGATAGTTTTTTATGCCTTTTTGGGAGCTGATATTTCTTCTTTTGTAATCTGTGCATCTGCTTGATGCTCTGTTAATGACATTCTTCTTACTTAATAAAAAAAAGAGTTTGGTAGTGATAGCCTGATAGGTCTATGGAGTGATTGAGGTAGAGATAGACTGAGGAAGATCTGGGGAGATGGTTTAGACAATCTCACCAAGGAAATGACCTTGTATAGGAGGGCATGGGGATCAAGGATTAGGGTAAAATAAAGAGCGATTTCTATCTTCCCTGTGGTAGAGCATGGTTCTAGCCTAGAGCACCACACCTACTTGCTCCCTTACCAGTATTATTACTATTATGTAAGCAGTACCTTATTCTTCAATAATATTACTAACTATTATTTCTTTTACTTTATTTATGTTATATTTTGTCTTCAAAATTTTGACTTTTTTTTTTTTTGCATTTTTCATCATACCTGTTCTGACATCGTTTTTTTGAGCCGAGAGTTTTTCAGAAACAACCTCTCTACCCCATAAATGTAGGGGTATGGTCTGCATACACACTCTCCCTAGACCCTGATTGTGGTACCACACTGGTATGTTGTTGCACTTGGATGTCTTTTCTTGCCACTTGATCTAGCTGGTTCGTATCAATCAAATAGTGGGGTTCTGGTCATACAAGCTATGGGGATATTCTTTACAGAGGCCTTATATTGCTGTACTATTGTGTGTTTGGTTAGGGGTGCAATGCGTTACACGATCAATTTCTTTTTATATCAGAAGTGGGATGGAGGGATTATATATGTTGCTAACCATTGGGCTACTTCATGGTATCTGCTAGACTGATCTTCACTACCACTTGTTAGCTCTATGTACTTAATTTGTTTTACTCTAGGATGCATGGTTTTCTTCTTCGTAATGATAAAATGTCTAATTCGTTTAAAGTACCATTTGTTTCTATTTTTCCTTTCAGATGTTGGATTGTTTCCACTAGTCATTCTAGCTAAACTAATCTTTTTATAATTTGTGTTTGTTCTTTTCATTATTTATAGCCTGGATCCTCCTGGCGGGGTATACTTGTGTCAAGTGGTCACATCGGATGGCTTTTGAGCTTTTATGAAGCACTGAGGCAGAAGTTTTCATGTGAAGGATACTGGATTGATTGTCCTCTTGCAGTCTCTGCTCGCAAGCTTATAGTTCAGTTTTTCTCCTTGTGGGGAACAATATTTCCATCTGGTACTCATACTAGTTTGCTATCAAATTTGTCGTTACTTTACTTTTAGTACATTATTCCCAACTCCTGTGATAGATGTGATACATCTTTGATTGAAATTGAGGATTGCTCTTCATATTGTCAACTTGTTCAGTAAGGCTGATCAAGTATTTCTCATACTGTTAGTACCCTAAAAGAGTGAATACTATTGCGAAGCTGGAACTCTTCCAGCCTATTATATTATGTTATGCTGGACAAGGACTCCAACTCCAACTAGTATTTCATGATTGATAAATCTCAGACTCACTCATTTTGTTTATAATAATAATATTACTAACCTCTTACCATTTAGTTCCTCTTTTTGCAATTGATATGGCTTAACTTCATGTAATTTTTATTTCAATAATCTCTGAGGAAAAGTTGGTAACTTGTCATATATGCTGAAAGTTTTGTATCATTGAAACACCCAAATCAAATTCTTTTCTTGTATCAAAAAGATGAAACTTTTCAAAAGTGTAACCTTTGAACTATGCTTATAACTTTCTATCTCCTACTATACCTATCCTTCACCGGAACCCACTTGTGGGATTACACCAGGTATGTTTTTTTTTGGTAACTAATATGATTTTTTTGATCAGTAAGTATCAGAATTACAAACCCACAGTCAGCTTACGACAGTCGACTGTCTCAAGGATCCGAGTAAATCTCACAAGACTCATAGACTAGAGAAGAAGGCAACACACACTATTCTTCTGCTAGTAGCCAAAATAACTCCAACAGTACAAAAGACTATAAACTAGAAAGGCAGTATGTTGTTGTTGTTGTTGAGGATTGTGACAACTTGCTATATGAGTTTCTGTAAAAAAATAATTCATCTTACTGCTCTTACGTTAATAGTAAGTGGAAGCTCTGTCTTGATTATTGCGTCTTTCCTTTTTTACCCGCATAAATGCTAAATATTTGACTGTGGGACCTTTGGGTGCTCATTCGGTATTCCTCTTTATATGGAAGCAGATGACGGGAATACTCAAAAACAGCACCTTTTGCATCTTTTATCTGGAATTATAGCATGGATAGACCCCCCTGATGTTGTTTCAACAGCAATAGTGAACGGAAAAAGTGAAAGGTTAATATTGGTACCAATGCCTGCATATTCTCTATTAATGTGCTACGCTTGACCAATTTTTCAATTTTGTCCAGTGAATTCCTTGACGGATGCCGAGCCTTACTATACATGGCTACTGTAACCACAGTGCTAGTATTTGATGAACTGCTGAAGTCTATAAGGTCAGCAGTAACCTCTGTGGTAGTGTGTGTGTGTGTGTGTATACTAGTGTTACGGCACGTGCGTTGCACGTGTGTATATATATACTTCATTAGAATAATTTAATTTTAATATATGAATAACATCACCTATGGTGAAGAATATTTCATTTTCATTAAGTTTTTACCTTATTTTTGTAGAATTGTATTCTTCTCCTTTTTGCCCCATATATATCATATAGTTATTGTCTAATGAAAGAATCTGGTATCTCATGGAAGTTGTATAATGATATAAAATATTTAAATTTTTCAATAATAAAAATTAATAGATGAATAAAATGTAAAGTATTTTTTATAGAATCATTAATTTGATTTAAGATCATTTTATGATAAATTACTATTTTCTTATCTATTTTTATATATAGCTAGTAAGGAGTGTATCTAGTGACATAAAGAAAAATTATATGGAACAATACATCAAAATGAAATATATGTTCATGCTATATAGTGTTCCATTTGATTTAATCCCTTGCCACTAAAACTTTACTTTCTTCGTTCATTTTTACGTACATATTTATTAAAAATAGTTATTATCATGGCTGTGTTATCATATTATAAGTTAAAAGTTAAAGTGAAAATCTATTTTTGGAATAGTGAATTTAACATCAAAACTTATAATTCAATGGACTACGTCGATACCCATTGTTTCAGAAAAATTAGGAAGAAATTCCTTCATTTGAGGGAAAAGAATAAAATATTAAAAAAACAAATAAGAAATAGCTTACCCAAATCCTATGCCTTTTTTCATGTATGTTTGGTATTTTTTTTCTACCACAACTTTTCGTCACTATCATGAAAATGGTGAGAAAAAATACGAGTGTGAATTGATGAATGATTTGCTACAATTTTTTCACCAACTTTTCTTATGAGGTACCTCGAATTTCGAACTTAATCAATTTTTTGCAAATAACACTTGAGATTTTTTAAGAAGAGTAGAGAACTTAAAATATTGTAGCTTTAAAGTGAAAGGAAACCCCTCTTTTAATAGCTACCAAATAGTAGTATGAATAGGTGTTAATTATGCCTTATCCGAAAAGTAACAACCTTTCGAAAAAGTCACTACTTATTGGAAAAGTCACAACCCTTTGAAAAAGGTACAACTCATCCGAAAAGGCACAAGTCACAACCCTTTAGAAAAGTCACAACCCTTGGAAAAAATCACAACCCTTCGGAAAAGTCACAACCCATTAATAAAAGTCACAACCATTTGAAAAAGTCACAATCCTTTAATTTGAAAAGGTATCTACTTTCATAAAAAATAAAATAGATTAAATAAATAAATAAATTAAATTGAGTATTTTTAATTGGGGTATTATAGTAATTCAACATTCATGTGTGGGAGTTCATGCTTTTAAGGTAGTATATAGAATATAGATAGATAGATACATAAATGTATATGATGTGACCATCAACACTCGTGCTTTATTCTTGCAGTTTAATGGTTATCCTTCAGTTTTTTCTCTTGTTAGAATATTTGATTATGTTAACCACTTCTACTGTAATGCTCAGGCCTTATGGCACTCTTAGTTTGTTGTCCGCCCTGATGTGTGAGGTCATTAAAGACCTTATGGCAAGCCACACTGAAGAGGAGACGTGGAGCTGGGTAGCACGTGATATCTTGTTGGATACTTGGACTACACTTCTGATGGTATTTCTTTATACAGCTTCCAATGATGTTACTGAAAAGTTATGGGCGTATGATGTTTTTAGGCATACTTGAGGTGCATTTAAGCACTGAAGTTAGTTGCAGTGTCGATTATCACACTCAAGTTCTATCAGATGGATTTCTCCAAATTTTATTCCTTGTGCAACTGTTTGACCCAATCTAGCACTCAAGCTGCTACAACCGTTGCTCTATATTCTGCTTTTGCACTAGATCGAGAAACCATAGTCTGTTTCTTACTCTTCCAGGATAGATTGCCTTCTACATTATTATACTGACCTTATTTATATTGTATAGACACTATATTGCATTCCTTCTCCACGCTGGACACTGTACAATCCTACTTCTATTTCTAACAGTGAAAATCTTTATAGCTACATAAATGTGAAGTCGCTATGCCTATTCAGATTTTGCCATATAAATTGGAATGGATGGAATATTATGTATGTAGCTTTTCTAAGTTTGTGCCTTTCTTCACTAAAGCGCAGCACCTTAAGCCGCATTTAAACACGACATTTTTCTAGGCTTTCTACATTTGTCTGCTAGACTATGCTAGTGCACCTATTTATTAAAGCGGAAGAGAGAACATTATGCTGTGCAAATGAGGAATTAAGAAGTCTGTATAGGGGGCAATATATGTATGGTATTTTTGAGCAGAGTTTTTTTTTTGGCATATAACGATCAATATTACTGTTTGAACTGTCCAAAGGTTTTGGAGAGTTGGTTTCCTTCCTCCAAAATACCAATTTTCCCAGAACACCTTTTGATCTTGGAGCGGCGAGCTGATTGCTTATTATTTGCTTCTTTTTTGAACTCATGCTTTATTAACATTTTCTCTTTCAAGTACATGTTATGATGGAGGACAAGGTATTACCTTTCTTTAATGTCCTAATTGTTTGTATCAAGTTATATTGCTGTTTCACATGGTCGTGTAAAGACTTCCCAAGGGGTTTATAGAGGTACTGGTGGTCTCACCTGTTGCCTGTAGGTTCATATTAATTTCTGATAATTTTTCATAATTGAAGTGCTAGCATAGATAAACAACAAGAGCTAGGAACTGCATGCTTGTATGAAAGCCTTGAGAGATACAAAAGTTTGCAAGTGATGCTATTCAAGAATGTTGAGCTTCTCTTAGATTACGAACACTGTAGGACTTATGGTAAAACGAGGAAAAAATGAAACCGAAATAACAAGGGAGTGATAGTCTAATGGTTAGAGCCCTCCTCCTTCAAGCATGAGACTTGGGCTTCAGTAAGCAGGGGAGCAAAGTGGGGAAGACCTATGGGGCTCCTGTGTGCAATTTTTTTTGTTTTTCTTTTTAAAGGAACATGCTTGCCATATTTTTATAAATAAAATAAACTTGTGAGTCTTTAGGATATTTCCATAAACAATTGATATAAAAAGACCAATAGTTGTAAATTAACAACTCATAAATCCAATCTCATTGCGTATTACATTTTAATTTTAACAGTAGTTGAAGTGGTTTGGTTGCTTCCTCTCTCTTTCTCTCTCTACCTTCCCTTTTTGTTATTGTATTTTTTGAGGGGTTGGAAGGGGGTTGTTTTAGCAGCTTTCGGTGTACAGAAATCTTAGTGTGGGTTTAATTAGTTACCGTGATTTAACCACCCTTCAGTTTTAGAGTATTGGTTCAAGCTTCATAAGCGTGAGCCTGTTTTAGAATTTCTGTGGCACAGGATGCAAGAATGTAAGTGGTGGTGCACTCTCTCACTAATTCTATGTGGTTGTGAAATTCTTTGTTCTTTCTTAGTATATAAATGTCTACACTGTTTAAAAATGCTGACATGTCTTCTAAACGTTGAAGATTTAAATGTGTATAGCATTAAATATTGCTTTGGACAATCACAGCCTAGTAATGGTACTACTATGTTAATGAAATTTCGTAATTAAAATATGTAAAATTCAACTTTTCAGATGGAGATATTATATCTACATACACACAAAGAGAGGCATATATATATATATATATATATATATATATATATATGTTAGTGTGCGATCTATACACACACCTACACTAATAGTCTTTTAAATATCGGTACCCGTATTTTTATATATTTTATGTACAACATTTCAGCCTTTGGATGGTTCTATTAGCCATGCGGTTATTCCATCGGAAGGGATTGGTGCTACATCTCATCTATTTGCCCTGATTGTAGAGTCTGAATTAAGAGGTAAGTCATATATAATACGAATATAAATTCTTGATTTGAAGTTCTTACTGTCTTGGTGACTTTGTAACATGATCCCTTATGTAGCTGCTTCTGCATCCGCCTTCAATGATGAGAATGAGACTGATTATCTTCAGGCTTCTATTGCTGGTAGTTAAATATACTTCATTCATTAATTATTTAAGCTTCTTTTTTCGATTCCTTTTTCTAATGTCTATTATGACGTTACAATTATCTTTCTATTTTGTTATCCTTTATATCTTCATAGTTGTTTCCTTTTTTTCTTTTCTTCCACCTTTTGTACTTATTTCTTATTCTGTCTTATTGTTGTTTTTAGCTATGGATGAAAGATTGAGTTCGTATGCACTTATTGCTCGAGCAGCTATTAATGTTACTGTTCCTTTTCTTATACGACTCTTCTCTGAGAAATTTGCCCGTCTACAACAGGTACTTCGTCACTCTAATCTCTTGTTGTTTTGATCTTGGGAATCTGTATGGTAATTCAGACTGTTCATTCAGATAGCAAACTTGTCCCCTTTTAGAATTTATCTTTTCAACTTATTATGTTTTTGTATTTCTGAGCATCCTTTAGCTTTTCTCAAGTATTTTAGTTATCTGTAGAAGTTAAAAAAATGATATATGCTGTTACATGTCAAACTCAATCAACCTTCTGGTTTGTCTTTCTTCTTGAAGTGATATCATGATCCAAGTGTTTAATTGTTGATCCACTATTATTGTCTGTCTGCATTTCCTATCTCCAAAAATCTCGCCTAGGAATCTTTGCTCCATTTTCCGTTGGTGTTGTCTTTTTTCTACTTTGCCTACTTGTGAAGTCTCTCTTTCATGTTAGAAGAGTCAATTTTGGATCAAATGCATTTCCAGTATAATTATGTTTCTGTGTTTTTGCTAGTTCTGTATATTCTTCAGGCAGGGAATGCTGATGTCACGCCGCCCCGAGCTATCCCTGAGACGTGGACACGGAACCTAAGACCACAAGTGATCCCAAGCTAACCCTGCTGGCATAATCATGAGCATACTAAAGATAATAAACTGAATGTGGAAGCTAAATCATAAATTAAACTGAAAAGATGGGGAATACCCATATTCTATAATTGAGATATTTGAAAATGATGAGTTTAATATAAAGGAAATATTAACTCAATACTAAGCTGAAACTAACTATGTCTGAAATAAGCCTCTATCTGACTAGAAATGTTGGGACAAGCCCTAGCTAAGTCTAGCAAAAACATAAACTAAATGACTAAAAGACTAAAATGAACTATCATGACTGTTGTCCTCGGAGAATGAGGACTCATTACAAAATATGCTGAACTGGATATCAGGAATCGATCTCTGCGTAATTTGGATGCTGAGAACTTGAACCTACATCACGAGAAGATGTAGCGCACGTATGCGTCAGTACTTGAAGGTCCTGAACATGTAGGATAGAGTAAAGCTGAAATAAAACAAAACTGAACAAACACAAATCAAGTATAATAATCTGAACATGATATGCTGAATACTGAAGTAACTGAATGCAATGACCAATTTATAGCATGCTGGAACTGAATACTGAATATACTGATAAATGGTCAATGTAATAGAGTTTGACTGAACTGTGGGAGCTACTAATAACCGATAATAAAACCACATGAGCTAAATGTGGAGTTCGATGTATACGCCCCATTGAGAGGACCCAATATACCCTACCAGAGGTATAAAGGCATGCTGTCGTGATCACTAAACTGATTGGCCATAGAGGGGACTTACAAGCTACTTGGCTAGTAGTTCTGAGACTAAGTGGGTACACTGAATTTTAGTTCAACTCGGTATTATGCTACTCCCAATGAATAAAGTGATTAAGACATTATGACTGAATTTCTGTATATGCTGGATAGCTCAAAACTGAACATGCAAACTGAGAATGCAACAATTATTCTGGTAATTATGTATTTATAACTGAGGCATGTATATCTGAAGTAACCGAAATATCTAACCTAGCATGTGTAATTCTAGAACTAAAGAAATACATAACTAGGGTTCTGAAATTCATGCTATAAACTGAATAATAACGTTACAATCTGATTTGGAACATATAGCTAATTAATTTATGAAGTTCTATTGAAGTTCTAGAAACCCTAGGTCTAATCATGATATGGGAATCAAGAATCTGAATGAAAACTAAAGACCCAATGGATGAAAGGAATCCACTAGTGAAATCCCACGTACCTAGTGATGAAATCCACGGAGAAATATTTAGATTTCGGGTAAGTTTTAGTTTTGTTTCTAGGCTTAAACTTACTAAAATCTGTGATTTAGGGTCAAAACAAAGTATCTTAAGGTTTAAACGAAGTGGGAAATGACCAAAAGACCCTTGAGTTAATTGCTATCAGACCAAACGACGACCTGGATTGACGGGCCGTCGCCCATCGTCTGGGTCTGTTCGATAGACCTTTACTAAAACAGGTATAGCTTTTTACTCGATGGTCTTATTTTTGCAAGGTCGGTGGCTATGGAAAGCTAATTCAATTATCTATCTTTTGGTATGTCATGGGACACCTAATTCATTTTGTGCTAAGAGTTATGATCATTTGAAGTTAACCCAACTGCAATTTCCCCCTAACTGTCTGCTAATTTCCACCGACGGTCATACCTACGGTCCGTAGCTCCATCTACGGACTGTGCTGGTCAATCGTGGTTCTTGTGAGTAAGTGGGTATATCGGATTTTGATCGACGGACACAGACTACGGATCGTAGGTCCGTCCGTCGTTCGACACTTGGTCAAATTTTCTAGGCTGCGTCTTAGGGGAGTTTCAGTCACAAACGACGGATGTGCAGTACGGGTCGTGGGTCAGGCTACGGTCCGTCGATGGTAACCGTCGATTGCACCTGTAGATTTCTGAAAAGCTGATTTCTGGTCTGTTTTAGATACGGGGTGTTAAAGCTGACTTGCTGAACTCTCTCCTTTTATGTAACGTAGGCACCCCCCCTCCCCGGGTTAATGTAGTGCAATTGTTTTATAAATACAGCAATTTGTCCCTAGTACAGTCTTGTATGTCTGCTAATATTATATACATGTGTGTATACGTTACTGGGTGTAAACCACATTTTCTTCTTGTCATGTGTAGGGCAGAGGCTTTAGTGATCCAACTCAAACTTTGGAAGAGCTCTACTCACTTTTATTAATAACTGGCCATATTATAGCAGATGAAGGACAGGGTGAAACACCATTGGTACTGAAAATCTTTCTTTATGCTGGTGATTTTTTGGAGAGATTTTTGTGCTGGGATAATGTCTGTTCTGGAAATCCTTTGAGACAGCATTACTGATTGCATTAATGCAATACATGATTACTTTTTTAGTTGCTTTATCATCGTTATTCTGAATGTCATCAGTGTTCTGGCTAGCCTTAACTTATAGCTTAATGATAACAGACAATTGTTTACCTTCAAAACCATTTGATATGATTTTAAGATCTGCACCTTGGCCTTAGAGTCCCCCTTCTTTAACATGTCCCTTCCAAGTAGAAAGAAGAAAGGCAGATGCAGGATTAGGCAAATATCGGAAGGCGGTCATTAATTTGTGTGTATTTATTGGTTTATTTCTCTTTTCCAGTATAATATAGAGTTATAGACATGCTCTATTGTACACGCCCTGCATCTGCTTATGCTGCATTAGTGATTTCTATCAGTTCCTTAGTTGTAAACACTAATCTTTGAAATACACTATTTTATTTCTGTTGTGATTCCATTTCCTATGGTTCTGTACATGGGGTGAAATTTGTTACTTCTCATTAGGTGCCTGATGCTATACAATCCCAATTTATGGATGTTATGGAGACGGACAAGCATCCAGTTGTCATACTTTGTGGGTAAGTTCCTTACTTCCACTCCGTGGATACTTCAAAAAGTAAGATATCTAACCATTCTCTATCACTATTTACATGTTGTCTATATCATAATGTATTACTTCAATTTATCTGACTTGAAGGTTCCCATATTGCTTAGCGTGCAAAGTATCAATCTTTTTTGATGACCATGGTGTTCAAGCCCGCTTGTGCCTCCTCGACTAGTTCCATCCGGTAGCGGGTACTCTACCCTCGAAGGCTTGGGAAAATAAGAAAAAATCACCTAGTATTTTGTTTCACTGAGAACTTCATTGACCACTAGGCCACACATTTGGGTTCCATGCGAAGTATCAATCTGTAGAGTTTCTTGGGGTACATTTTTTTTAATGAGATTTGGACGTCTGAATTTGTATGCACATCTATATATTAAGATCTTTGTCTCTAGATTTGAACATCGATTGTATATCTAGACATAATAAATATACAATTGTAATTAAATGGTAATAAAATTCATATCAAACAAATATTAGCGAAATTATCCCAGGGATTTGGTCTAGTGGTAAGAGTGCAACAAGTAATGTGTGTTAGATGCACGTAATGGGTTCCAACTTTTTTGCAGACAATTTTTTTTCATTTAAGTGGAAAAGAGTAAATGTTGGAGGGCCTGTTATTCATCCAGTTTTGAGTGTGAGCCATGTTACTAGTTTCTCTATCGCAAAAAGAAAAATACTCTTATAAATGCATGAATTAGCTCTCTTTACTTTCGACTAGGGTTTTAAGACCAGAGGAACACCAGGGGTGTGCCGAATTACAAGAAGAAGCTCAAAATGCAAGCTGTGATTGAATCTATCGGAGCACGCGCCTTCGTGCACCAACTTGTGAGAGGCCAGGTCAAACTTTAGATGGAACGTAAAGAAACAACTCTTCTCTCACAGTTGCCATAGATGTTTCTCCAAAGCTATTCTGTTCCCTCTTTTGTGTTGGTTAGGAAATGCGGTCACTCTTTAAGAGAGGCCCATGATACTAAAACCTTTCCAAATGTATAGAAAAGTTGCCAAAATTTGAGCCCACTAGGCTCTGATACCATGTAAGAAACAAGGCATTGCAGAGTAAGTTGTATAATATATTACTCCCAAAGGTAACAGGTAAAAATAAATGTGCATATGGTTCTAAATATGGAGAGAATACAAAAAAGAAATCCTATAAATCTTCTGTGAATCCTTTTAAATGTGCTACCTTCATTACCTCAGAATATGATTACATTCATTCTGTAACATTAATGGAAGTGGAATTTCCTTGAGATGTGTTAAGAGATGAGTTATTTGAATGTTAGTATAGGACATGAATGAAATTGGTCTTGTAAAATTACATAAAATGTTGAATATCAATGTAAAAATTATCCAAATCAGATTATTGACTGGAGATTAACTAGTGATGCAGGGTTTTAGCCATCCTCGTTGGCCTTTTTCTTGCCTTCCGTCATTTGCAACAAAAAGTTTTCCCCAACACGAGAGTAAGATGGTTTTTTCTTCATACTTCACTGAGCATTAAATACTCAAAACCTCTTTAAGATGAGAGGGCTAATGAAGTGATTCCTCCCAAGCAGTTTGTTGTTTATGACACAGAGGGTCTTATTCTCATTTCCTGCATGACTTGCCAGTCGCCACCAGGAGATCAGCAATGGTCATTTCTTTGTGTCAAGATGAACCTTGTGTTATTCCATCTCCTTTTAGTGAATTCTAGTACCAAGTATGTCTTGCAACTTTAATACTCATAAGTGGAATAAAGCTTTGTAAAAGTGTCATGCTAGTTGCTGTTTGCCGTATCTTGTTAAGAATTCCCATATCGAAAAGGAAATGGGAATTTGGTCTCCTTATATGGACTTCGACAGTCCTCCCCTCATGAAGTAGCTTTTAGGGTTGAGTTAGGCCTAATATCCATCCTTACATGGTATCAAAGCTAGGCCCATCCCAATTCTTTGTTCACCAATGTTGGCCCCCCATGTTATTGTGTCCTTGCTCTGGTTAACGAGGTATGGGCATGCGTGGAGTGTTAAGAATTCCCACATCAGAAAAGGGATGAGAATTTGGTCTCCTTATATCGACTAGGACAATCCTCCTCCCATGAGCTAGCTTTTGGGGTTGAGTTAGGCCTAAGATCCATGTTTACATGTCTCATCAGAATATAAATTTTCAATTGGGGCATAAAGCTCCAAAGAATTGAGCAGGAAATTTAATAGTTAATCCTTACTTACCGACTTTATATCTGCCATACAATGGAGACTTGTGGTCCTCCGATCTTCTACCTTCTCTTTATTTTTGTCGTATTGTTGTATGCAACTTCATACTCTTGTCTTATTTTGTCTGGTGCAGATCAATAATAAAATTTGCTGAGCAGAGTTTAAATCCAGAGATGAGAGCGTCGTTTTTTAGTCCAAGGCTAATGGAGGTAGTTTGTCAAAATTTCTGCTCTATTAAGATCTTCAACATGATTAGTTATGTCACCTGCAATGTATCCTTAATAGCTCAGCATTCTCAATCCTGTCATATCCTTTTACACACTCCCACAATCCTCAAATATGACTATTTTCATGAAATTATGCTAATAGTTAAATCCTTTTATTTCCATATTGATTATTATGTTCCACATTTGCCACTGTCTCTTATCTAGGCAACAGCTGGAAAAAATAGAAGGAAAGAAAACAGTACTAATTCTCAAGATCAAGTCCAATCATGATCTGAAATGGAACTTTTTGGTGTTTTTTTTTTTGGTGTAAAGGAAATTGCATAGAGGAAGTAGATGAGATGTAGATTTCTTAGGTGCTCTATAAAGCTTGAATGCACCTTGTAACTTTTTGGAGGTGGACAACATTCCTTAATGCTGAAGAATATGACAGTACTATTTCTCAAAAAAAAGAAAAGATCCACAATCCCATAATAATTACTTCGAAGGGTTAGTTGGTTGATGATTCAGTTAGACATGAGTTTTAATGCATAAATTCGTATACACTGAATAACATTACGAGGATTGTTTGGGGAGAATAAATAATATGGGAATTGTTATTCAAGATTACATAACTCTTTATCCACGTACTGCTAATACATGTATTACTTATTCCACCTTCTAAATGGCATAAATAATACATAGATTTTCATGCAATGTTTAGCTTCCGGTTTTAAAAGTCACTTAAGATATGTGGATTTTATATTATAAACCAAACCTCGTATAAAGTTATATCGAGAATAACTAGTGATGTAGGGCTTTGTACTTCATAAAAATCGGTTTAATAAATTAGTACAAGTTTTATGGCTTGATATTTTGCTTATACCACGTCGGACTATAACAGTAATCAAATGTGAGCTGAGTGTTTGATCATGATAGCCATTGTACTGTTAGGAGGGGGGGGGGG
>NC_028648.1:16137571-16168025 GCF_001406875.1 Solanum pennellii | reverse complement strand
GGGGGGGGGGGGGGGGGGGGGGGAGCTACTTTGAGGCTGTCAGGACCAACATAAATTACCCACCCTATTTTTGATCAAAACATGTTTTATTAAAAAATGATAGGCTTAAGGACATGACGATCGATGTGGTACAAGGGGAATAAGCTGTTCTTTACTAAATATCTGTTCCTAATTCTTATTGCCGCACCAGATACATGAACACATGTTCAACGTTTAGTGATATTTTCTGCACAAGTTTGGCAATATTTGGTTCTGTAATCCTGCACTCTGCTGTCTCTTAAGTTGGACAAAAAAAATTGAGCCCAGATGATCCTTGTGACTAGGTTTATATGTTAATAACCTTTTTAGGTATGCTTTTTCAATTTTAGAATTCCTGATGTCATCCTACAATGTAGTGGCCCTTTGCAGGTCTTACATTCTCAGCTATCAATCATATCATATATTTATATAAAAGAGAATCCTAGACCCACCTATGTGGCGCAACCACAAATCAGGATTCCCTTTTAACTTATTTATTTCCAAAATTAGCCTTCCCTGTCATGAAAAGTTGTGACTTTTAGGAAAAGTTGCGACTTTTTACGGAAAGTTGCGACTTTTATGAATTTTACGAAGAGTTTCGACTTTTATGAAGAGTTAACTTTAATGAAGAGTTATGACTTTTACGAAGAGTTGGAACTTTTATAATAAAATTGTGACTTTTATGAAAGATTGTGACTTGTCCAAAGATTTGTGACCTTTTGATAAGGCACAATAAACATTTATTTACATTATCCTTTGTTGTCCATAAATAGAGGAATTTTTTCTTTAATCATACCCAACGAAAATTCTGAACTTATTCTTCTGCACAACTTAACATTTGTGCACTTTGCTCCAGTTGAGTGACTTACTGACACCATTATTTTTGTATCAACACACTGACTAATATAATCATTCTGTCCTGAGAGGATCTATTCCTTTAAACCTTGGGTACTAGAATGAAATAATTCTCGTGCATTCAGTGGGCTCAAAGTTTTCCTTTATATTTCATTATATTTTTAAAATTCATGGTATGTTTTTTACGGTCATTAATTTATACTTATTTTATTAATTTTTGTTTTTGAGTACATGTTTTAAATTTTTTTGTTTACGTTTATGCTTTTGATCGTTATGTTTAAGTAAAAATATGTTAATCAAGAGTTTAATGTAATTATTAGACTATTGGTGTCACGTAGATTATAATTCTTAAACTTGTAAAATAAATGACTTTGATTTTTATAGAGTTTTCAGTGGCTAAAAGATCCGTGAGATGTCCAAGAAGGGACTTAAAGTGTTCAAAAGCTATGTGTTTCCACACTACCTTGGAGTTTTATTTATTCAACTTTCTATCTATCGAGATATTCAATCGATTAGTGACATCTAAAAAATAAAGGAATGTAGTGGGATAGTAAGTATTGTACTCAACCTTAATCAAACGTTTGGGGTTCAAATGTTGAATTGGAGTCAATGAATTTGAATAAGAGACTTGCCAAGACATCATTTGATCCATATTATTTGAGTGACATACATTATTTCATTGAAACCCAAGAGATGTGTTTTTATATTTTAATAAACTTATAAAGTACACAACTAAATATAAGATGTATAATATCTATTTTTCGTATGTAGAGACCTTGAATAGGAGAAAAACTCTTGCAGTTGATGAATAAAATGTTTGTACCACTTTTTGAAAATACAAATACAGACAATGAATATATCTTTTCGAAAGACTTTGGTGATGAACAACTACAATAATATGAAGAATTAATAACAAAATTCATAAACACTTAGAATCAAATCTTTTTCGTTTTAAGATTAACAAACATTTCATATCTTCTTAGGATAAAATATTCTTGAAAGTTTATCATAGGGTTGTACCCTCTCGAAAACACTTATATTATCAAATGTTCAGAAGTAGATTATTGATGTAGTTTACCACCGCGCGAAGCGCGAGCAATTTACCTAGTTCTTTAATTTACTTCAAGAGTTATGTGTGCATCCTCGATACCTGCTTATATTTTTCATGTTACACACTCAAGGTTAACTCATATGCTCATTCTGTCCAGGCGATTGTATGGTTCCTTGCAAGATGGTCAACTACTTATCTAATGCCACTTGATGAAAATAAAACGAGTGCATCTTCAGATGATCACAAGGCAAAACATCACAAAAAAGTATTGCTTAATTTTTGTGAAGAGGACAACCAGGGGAAAGCAGTGCTTGATCTTATTCTTCACATTTCGAAGACAACGCTCACTTCATATCCTGGAGAGAGGGACTTGCAGGTAGGCGAAGTAGAACAACCTTACGTTGTACAATCACAATGACCTAAGTGTGTCTGTATTCAAGCATAATTCAGTGACTGCAATTGTCTAAAGTGTCCACATGTCCTTGTTGGCCTGTCCCAAATCTGTGCACTTCCTTGAAGAGGAAAATACTATTTGATGTCATTCCAAATTTAAAACAAGACATTCAATTTAGGACTGGTATTTTGTGCGCAGGCCGTAGTAGTGCAGCACCTTATTCTTTTGGATGTCCTATTATCTCAAATATTTATTCTTAGTAAATGATAGAAGCAAGTAAACAACTTGTTAGCGAGTTTCATTGGATTTATTGCCCGTATAGCCGACTAGGCATTTTCCCACTCTTATTGTGGAAAACAAGTACTTTTCTCCTCACATCTGAAGTGTTTATTACCTCATTTAAATAAATTGGTTTTGTAACTTTCTTTTCTTATTTAAGATACAACAGCTTCTCTGGTGTGCATTCAATCTGAGTCTAGTGTTTTGCATTTTTATCATTAAATTACGCCTTTTTCATATTCGGTAGGAATTTAGGTGTTCTCGGGCACAACCTGCCTCAACGAACTGTTGGGGTTTAGACTGACGAGGGTATAAGGGCAATTTATTGGTATCCCATAGAATGAAAAAAGAGTCCATAATAAATATAAAGAATGAAGGTACTCAAGGGTTTTTCTTAGTGGGCAATGAAACGGGTTGAGAACCATAAGGTCTTAGGTTCAAATCCTATCAGAGACAAAAAAAACACTAGGTGATTTCTTCCTATCTATCCTATCCTTGGTGATAGAGTTATCTGTTGCTGCTGATAGGTGGAAGGTGTGAGAAATATTGAAGAAAATATTATTGAATTGTGTATCTAAATTGTTACATAAAGGCCATATTTATAGACACTACATTGGAATCCTTTTCCAACTAGGATACCTATTCCTATTCCTATTCCTATTTTGAGTAGGAAATACTTATTTCTATTCTAAACACTGCCCCTCAAGCTGGTGCACACAAATCATATGTACCTAACTTGTTACAAATATAATTAATACGAGGACTTGTGACGGACTTGGTGAAGATATTCGCTAGCTGATCATTTGAATTCACGAATTTCGTAACAATATCTCCTGAGTCTGACACTCAATCTCAATGTTCTTAGTCCTTTCATGAAACATTGGATTTGATGCGATATGAAGAGCCGCTTGATTATCACACAAAAGTTCCATCTGATCAATTTTGCCAAATTTTAGTTTTTCAGCAACTTTTGATCCAAATTAGTTCACAAGTTGTTGTCGCCATTGCTTGATACTCTGATTCCTCACTAAATCGAGCAACCAAATTTTGTTTCTTACTCTTCCACGACACCGAATTACCTCCTCCTAAAACACAATATCCGGATGATGAACTTTTGTCAGATGGTGATCTGCCCGATCAGCGTCTGTATATCCAATGATATGCTCATGGCCTTGATCCTCAAAGAGTAGTCCTTTACCGGGACTAACTCCATATATAGCAGAATATGAACAACTGCTTCCTAATGACTTATCACAAGCGGAAGTCATAAAGTGACTTACAATATTCACTGGAAAAGTGATGTATTATTCAACTTTCTAACAAGCCGTCTTAACCTTTCATGATTACTAAGTGACTCCCCCTATCCCGGAAGGAGTTTAACATTGGGACCCATAGGAGTGTCAATAAGTCTACATCATATCATTCCTGTCTCTTCAAGAATGTCTGAGGCATACTTGCGTTGAGAAATAACAATACCTGATCTAGACTGAGCAACCTCAATGCCTAGAAATTACTTCAATCTGCCAAGATCTTTAGTCTGGAGTGCTTAAAGAAAGGTTGCTTCAAATCTGTGATACCATCTTGATCATTACTAGTGATAACAATATCATCAACGTAAACAACCAAATAGATACATTGACTTTGTGCAGAATGCTGATAAAACACCGAGTGATTAGCTTCCCCTACGAGTAATGCCAAACTGCTAAATGTAGTTGTTAGAATAGAAATAAGTATTTCCTACTTAGAATAGAAATATGAATAAGAATAGGAATATGAATCCTAGTCGGAAAAGGGTTCCAATGTAGTGTCTATAAATAAAGTCTCAATGTAACAATTTAGATAGACAATTCAATAATATTCTCATATATTTCTCACATGGTATCAAAGTATTGGTGAAAATAAACAAGTCACCATATGTGTGTCAATTTTCCGATGACGATTGGGATTGATTTTATCAATTTTTATTCTGTGGGTGTTGTGCGAAAACCAACACCACCACGAGGCTCGGAAAGCTCCCGCGACCAAACCCCAGCCAGAACTACCGGAAAACACCACTGCACGCGCTCCCATGCGCCGATCAAAGGTGGTAGTTTTCAGCGAAATAAAGCTCACATGCCGGCGCGTAAGGGCTTTTCCGACCATATTTTTTAGAACTTTTTCGACAGTTGGGGTCGTCTAGCCATTCTTACCCGGCCCATGCTGTTTTTAACCAGATTCGATCACCGGAATTAGAGTTCCGACTATTTTCAGGCTGTTTTAGACAAATTTTTTTATTTTTTTTCGAGATTTGAATTTTCCGACAATGAGATCTCAATAATCATGATTTTTTTGTTGTTCCCAAGACAAATTTAGCATAATGTCTTTTGGGTGATGTTTTTTCGTTCTAAAAATATAGGAATTGGTAGTTCTAGCGCTACAATCACTTCAAAACTTTTATTGGGAAGTTCAAACTATTTATCTAGGGTTTTGTCGATTCAGTTGTGGTGCAAGGGTGAAGGTGTCCAAGATCATTTAACGAACAGGACTTATGTGATAGATGTAAAGGCAAAGACTAGTGAGAGATGCAAAAGCCAAAGCACATTGAGAGAAAATAGATGCTTAATCATGTAGTCTCCTATGGCGTTCGATTGATTCCAAATTGATGTCCTTGTTTCGCCCATTCCAAACATGTTATACAGTTTGGGAAAAGGCTCGTGCTTTATACACTAATGACATATCTCGATTCTATGATGTGATATCTCGATTGACCAACTTAAAGAAACAAGAATTCGATATGTCTACTTACTTGGGACAGGTACAAGCAGTGATGGAGGAATTCGACACGTTGATGTCAGTAACAACGAATAATACAAACAAACATTGTTTCTAGTTCTTACTCTTGCTGGACTTTCTCTTGATCATGATTCTGTGCAGTGTTCAGATTTTAGCACCCTATAGTTTCTACAATCGATGAATTATTCTCTCGTCTCCTTCGTCTTGCGGCACCTAATCACAAAGTATTTTTTTCACCCACTGTTGACTCCTCTATTCTCGCATCTCAAACCTTTGAAAAGCGTACATATTAGTCTATGGAGAATCGGCGAGGGAGGACGTTTTGGGAAATCTCGATCCAAGTGTAGTCATAGTCATAAGCTTGGACACACTCGTGACATGTCATATTTTGCATGGTCCACCACCCAGTTATGATCCTATTGTTCTAAAGGAATATAATAAGTTCCTTCGAAATCGCGCAAGTAAACAGACATCTCCACCAGCAGCATATGGTGCTTAACCTAATAATCATCCAATAATGCTCGTATTGTTCAGATAGAATATGATGAGTTCCTTCAGTATCGTGCACATAATCAAACATCTCAAGTAGTTTCCGTTGCACAACCTGATGTGTTTGTTGCGGGTAATTCTTTTGCTTGTATGTCGCAATCTAGTACTCTTGGAACATGGGTCATGGACTCTGGGGCTTCTGATCATATCTCTGGTATAATCACTTTTATCCAATATTGTTTATTCGCAATCTTTTCCAGCTATTACTTTAGCCAATATGATCCAGACAAAACCAAAAAGGGTTGGAAAAGCCAAACCTCTATCTTCTGTCACCCTAGACTCTGTTCTTTATGTCTCTGGTTCTCCTTTTGATCTAGCATCTGTTAGTCGTTTGACGAAAGCCCTACAATGTTGCATAACTTTTTTCGATGATTTTTATCTCATACAAGACCGCATTACGGGACAGATGATTGGAACAAAACATGAATCGCAAGGCCTTTACTATCTTACCTCTTCGAATTCCTTAACATCATGTTCCATTACAGATTCCCTACATCTAATTCACAAACTTTTGGGACATCCGAGTCCATCCAAGCTGCAAAAGATGGTGCCTAGTTTGTCTTGTTTGTCAACATTAGATTGTGAGTCGTGTCAACTTGGGAAACACACTTGTGCTACGTTTTCTCGTAGTACTGAAGGTCGTTGAGAGTTTATTTTTTCATTAGTTTATTATGATATTTGGGGTCCTAGTAGAGTCAGTTCCACCTTAGGATTTCTTTATTTTGTTAGTTTCATTGATGATGATTCAAGATGTACTTGGTTTTTTTTTATGAAAGATCATTCTGAGTTATTTTCTATTTTCAAAAATTTCTTTCCTGAAATACAAAATCAGTTTGGGGTTTCTATTCGTACATTTCGTAGTGATAATGCCTTAGAATACTTATCCTCTAAATTTTAGGAGTTTATGACTCACCAAGGCATTATTCATCAGACTACTTGTCCATACACCCCTCAACAAAACGGTGTAGCCGAAAGAAAAAATCGGCATCTTATTGTGACCGCTCGTACTCTTCTCCTTGAATCTAATGTTGCATTTTTGGGGAGATGCAGTTCTTACGTCTTGTTATTTGATAAATAGAATGCCTCCTTCTTCTATTTAGAATCAGGTTCCACATTCCATGCTGTTTCCTCAGTCACATCTCTATCCTATCCCCCTTGTGTCTTTGGGAGCACATGCTTTGTTCGTAACTTAGCCCCAGGAAAAGATAAATTAGCTCCTCGTGCCCTCAAATGTGTCTTTCTTGGTTAGTCTCGAGTCTAAAAAAGGCATCGTTGTTATTCACATGATCTTCATCGATACTTGACGTCCACGGATGTTACATTTTTTGACTCTTAGCCTTGCTATACATCTCCTAATCATCCTGATGTATCTATGGTCTTACCAATACCTCAAGTTTTACGTGTGCCAACCTTTGAGGAATCTACAATTACTTCTACATCTCCAGTTGTAGTGCCACCACTACTAACTTATCATTGCCGTCCACGTCCAACCCTAGTCTCAGATGATTCATGTTGTGCGCCAGACCCTGCTCCTACTGCGCACTTGCCTCCACCTAGCCCACCGCTTGCACTTCAATAAGGTATATGATCTACTCGAAGTACTAACCCCCATTATACCTTCTTATGTTATCATCGTATATCATTACTCCATTATGCCTTTGTGTCGTGTTTGTCCTCTGTTTCCATTCCTAAGACTACAGGTGAAACACTTTCTCATTCTGGATGGAGGCAAGCTATGGTTGACGAGATGTCTGCTTTACATAAGAGTGGTACTTGGGAGCTTGTCTCTCTTCCTGTAGGTAATTCTATTGTTGGTTGTTGTTGGGTTTATGCAGTTAAAATTGGTCGAGACGGTCAAGTTGATCGACTTAAGGCTCGCCTTGTTGTCAAAGGGTATACTCAGATATTTGGGCTAGATTATAGTGACACTTTCGCTCCTGTGGCTAAAATAGCATATGTTCGTCTTTTTCTATCTATGGCTACCGTTCGTCATTGGCCACTTTATCAGTTGGACATTAAGAATGTTTTTCTGCATGATGATCTTGAGGAAGAAGTCTATATGAAGCAACCCCTGGTTTTTTTGCTTGGGGGGAGTTTAGTAGCCTTGTTTGTCGATTGCGTAGGTCACTTTATAGTCGTAAACAGTCTCCACGAGCCTGGTTTGGGAAGTTCACCACAGTAATTCAGGAGTTTGGCATGACTCGTAGTGGAGCTGATCACTCTGTGTTTTATCGACATTCTGCACCAATTTGATGTATCTATTTGGTTGTTTACGTTGATGATATTTTTATCACCGGTAATGATCAAGATGGTATCACTGATTTAAAGAAACATCTCTTTAAGCACTTTCAGACTAAAGACCTTGGCAGATTGAAGTATTTTCTAGATATTTAGGTTGCTCAGCCTATATTAGGTATTGTTATTTTTCAATGCAAGTATGCCTTAGACATTCGTAAGAGACAGGAATGATGGGATGTAGACCTATTGACACTCCTATGGATCCGAATGTTAAACTTCTTCCGGGACAGGGGGAGCCACTTAGTAATCCTGAAAGGTATAGACAGCTTGTTGGAAAGTTGAATTATCGCATAGTGACTAGACCTTAGACCTGACATCTCTTTTCCCTTGATTGTTGTAAGTTTGTTTATGATTCCCCTTGTGATAGTCATTGAGAAGCAGTTGTTCGTATTCTGCGATATATAAAGTCAGCTCCAGGTAAAGGACTACTCTTTGAGGATCAAGGCCATGAGCATATCATTAGATATACAGATGCTGATTGGGCAGGATCACCCTCTGGCAGACGTTCGACATTCGGATGTTGTGTTTTAGTTGGAGATAATTTGGTGTTGTGGAAGAGTAAGAAACAGAATGTGGTTGCTCGATCTAGTGCAGAATCAGAATATCGAGCAATGGAGACAGCAACTTATGAGCTAATTTGGCTCAAACAGTTGCTGGGAGAACTAAAATTTGGCAAAATTGATCAGATGGAACTTGTGTGTGATAATCAAGCGACTCTTCATATCACATCAAATCCAGTGTTTCATGAAAGGACTAAGCACGTTGAGATTGACTTTCATTTTGTCAGAGAAAAGATACTTTCCGGAGATATTGTTACAAAATTTGTGAAGTCAAATGATCAGGTTGCAGATATGTTCACCAAGTCGCTCACATGTCCTCGGAGTAATTACATATGTAACAAGCTAGGTACATATGATTTGTATGCACCAGCTTGAGGGGGAGTGTTAGAATAGAAATAAGTATTTCCTACTTAGAATAGAAATAGGAATAAGAATAGGAATAGGAATCCTAGTCGGAAAAAAGTTCCAATGTAGTGTCTATGAATAGGGTATCAATGTAACAATTTAGATACACTATTCAATAAGATTTCTCATATATTTCTCACAGCAGCACTGTTCTTAATTAAAATTAGAGCATTCCATCTGAAACAATAATCAGTTTTTGTCAGTATGATAAACAATATCAGCACATTAATGTTTTATTAGGAACTTGCTACTATGATTGAACTTCTCTAGTGTTGTTTCGGGTAATCTGTTATTTCCTTGCTGTTTATTGAGACTGTTCATTACAGCAGCTCTGATACATTCTCCTTTCATTTTGACAGGCACTAACTTGTCATGAGTTGCTTCATGGACTTGTTCGGCGGAAGAATGTTTGTGTGCACCTTGTTGAATTGGTGGGTCCGTAGACGAGTAGTACTATTTCCATATCATGTTTGAACCCTTGATGAGGTGGTTCTGTTTTTCTTTGGGCTTTAATTTTGCATGGAGGATTCCAGATAAGATTGCTTGGCATTGGGTATCTTCCACACACCAATTATGTTTCCTCTTTTTATTGCTCATCTTTCTGTCAGTCAATTGTGGATAGAGATTTTAGTTTCAGTTCTATCTAATCCGCCATCAGAACTGAGCTTTGCTTATTGTTGTTGTTTAGTCCTATCTCATCCTCAATACATAGAGATATTGATTAAGACTAAAAGTATCTATGTTCTATATTATTTGTCGTACTATAAAAATTTTAAATGTTTAGAGAGGAATTTATGATCAACTTAATCTCCATGTGCTGGAACAGGTAATATCTTCCTGGATTCTTAATCGGGAGTAATGATTGGAATATCATATTCATCCCAATCTGCATTATTTGTCTTGCAGGACTCATGGCGTGAGTTGGCAAATGCTTTTGCAAATGAACAAACTCTATTCTCACTAAATGCTGCTCACCAGGTACCAATCCATACTTGTGATTCTTTTTATGTGAAAATAGATCATTGACTTAATTGACAATGTACAAACGTGCACCTTATATAGGAGTCTTACTGTCCTAGGATACTATAATACGGTAGGTAATCAAACCCTATACTACTAGGGTTGTAAATATTCTATAATGAAATACATATGGTATCCTATAAAATATCCTATTTGATTTTACTAATTCTAGTATAATGACTTCTAAGAATGTAGACATAAATTCACTTTATATTCTCATAGGTTCTCCTAGACTTCATGTGCCGAAACCAAATTGAATTTGCTTATTTTAGTAACTTGGAAAGGGTCACACCTAAATCTTGTTGGAGTAGTACACAATAACAAAAGATACTGGTTCTAGAGTTCTTTCACCCTGTTAGCAGCTGGTAACTGCAAAACGAAATAAAGTGTTGCTTGCAATATACACTTGAAGGACTCTATTGATTGAGAGATATGGTAGAGGAAATCTCAAAGACGTTATCAATTTAACTTGTATCTGCGGAACAATGTCAGAGGAACAATGTCAGAGGTCGTTGCTCATGAATATGTAGCTGGGCTGGTTGTTTGAAACAAAATGGTGCGGAAGCAATCCTAGAGAGACTATTGGCACTTGAATAGTCGCCGAAGATGAAGGCACCAGCTGTCGAAGAGAGTATCGCTGTTGAACACAAAAAGAGAGAAGAAATGAAATATTGGTCTTCCGAGTGGCATGTATTGTGATACCGCCTTTCGGTAGCAGAATCCATTTGAGTTTCTACCAAGATCGTAGAGGCTCTTAAACCATGTGAAAATAGAAGAAAGCTCATTGGCTTGGAGCCCGTTTGGATTAGTTGAATTGAATAAAAGTAGCTTTAAAGTACTTGAGATTTTAAGCACTTTTGAAGTGCTGGAGCTGAATTTAAAAACTAGTTACATGTTTGTCTAGAAATGCTATTACATAAAATAAGTGGTTGATATGTTTGTTGGAAAAGTGCTTTTCAGATGAATTCCTGTTGAAGTGACTGAATTGCCCTTAAAGCTGTTAACACTAAAAATGACCTTATATTTGTTGAAATAATTCAAATACGAAATAAGTTGTCTTTCAACTCACTTTATGTTATAAATCAAATAAAAATATTATTTTTATAGAGTATGTTATTTTATTTAATAACATTTGATATCATAAGCTACGTAAAACCCACCACCCAAACGTGTTAGCTGTGGTACCAAATGTTTATTCTTTAAGCATGAAATTCAGCACCTTTTTACATAAATTTTTTTTAAAATAAAATTCTGCAATGCATAGTACACCAAACCAAGCAATGCATAAGAAATAATCTCTGCACAATTAATGCAAGCAAAACTAATAAAAATATTACTATTAAACTCTATTTAGCATAACTGTTATCCACTCTTAACAAACGACCCTTGAATTGGAAGGTAAGCGAGTCCTCAAAGACTTCTCCATCCTTTGAGTTTGGAGTGGAGAGGGATGTTTTTGTAGGTTCTTATAGCTTCATTTACCAACATACCACTACACCAAACATGGGTTTCCCTTAAATTTCTAATGTAATATTTCCTGCCAACTCTAACTGTTCTTTGTCTTATTACAGCGTTCGCTTGCTCAAACCCTTGTTCTTTCAGCTTCTGGCATGAAAACTCCAGAGGCCTCCAGCCAGTAAGTAGATATTCTTTCTTATTTCCTTTTTTTTCTTTTTACTTTTTGTTATTTTAATTTGTTGAACTTCTAATATTGGACGACTTGTCATTGCAATTGTTCTTAGGTATGTGATAAATTTGACAAACCATATGGCTGCTAATCTGGTGGAACTCTCAAGCCGAAGTGATCTAAAATGTGTAGCTGAACAGCCAGATATTATTTTATTGGTAAGAACAGTCTGGAAAAGAATTATAGCTTTTAGCGTTGGTTTCTTAGTAAATCTGTGATAATGCATAGGTCAGTTGCTTGTTGGAGCGACTTCGTGGTGCTGCTAGTGCGACAGAACCTCGAACACAGAGAGCTATTTATGAGATGGGTTATTCAGTACTAAATCCACTCTTGATGTTTATGGAAGTTTACAAACATGAGGTATAAATTATATGAGATAATAACTGTTGATTCAAATGTGTGCTTTGGAGAGTTGGTTTTGAGCTTTTCCCTTAAGCTGAACATGTTGTCATTATACCATAAGGTTATGTGGATTATATGGTTCCTTAGTTTTTCGTGCTGCTAAACTGTTAAAGATTTACAGTGCTGATGTATTTTTATCCTAAAATTATATCCCCCTGTATCGAGATAAAACCTTGAGTGCTGCCTGTTGTCATTTTTCTTTCCAGTATGCATGTCTTACGCTGCTGACCCTTCTCAGCACAACTATAAATTAAATGTTACATGTGGGTTTTCCAGCACCAGTAGGTGTTCAGATTGGGTTTCTTCAATTTCTCACTTTCTGTTATGGGCAGCTAAAAACTAGAGAACAATATTTCAATTTTCAAAAGTGGTGCTTGAAAATTAAATTTGCAAGTTGGGTTGCAATTTTAGAGTTAAGCAGATACCAAAATATTTAGGATCACTTGATTTTTAATTCATAATATAATAGTTCGTTGTGTATCACTAAAGAAAAGACTATTTTCTATTAAATGTTAAAATCAAGGTATGATATTGCACTCAAGTTCTCGCTCTACCTACGTGATGGGTTCCAGTTCAATTTTAGTGAACCAACTTTAGTTTATTACTGATTGGCCTAATATGTCAATGATTTTTATCAACGGCCATGCCATTCTTTTTATGAATTCTAATGCAATAAGTAAGCCTGTCTTAATTTTTGAACAGCTTTAGCTATTCTAGTGTGACATCATAATGTGAAACTACATGATCTAATCTTTCAATTTTTTGTAGTCCACAGTTGTGTATCTGTTACTCAGATTTGTTGTTGATTGGGTGGATGGACAAATCATTTACCTAGAAGCTCGTGAAACGGCTATTGTTGTCGGATTCTGTATGCGCGTACTTCAGCTTTACTCTTCCCACAATATCGGCAAGGTAACTTGATCATTAACTTTTCTATTTTTTTAGAACATGTTACCCAATTCTTTTGGCAGATGTCGGAATAGATATTGACCTGTGAGAAGTAGTCTAATTATTGCATAACTATGGTTGTTACAATGTTACACCTTCAACATACACCTTAAAGTTTGTGAAATAATGGTTATTGAATTCTGTAAGCGCCTATTTCTGCTTTACTCTTCCCACAATATAACAAAAGGTAATTTTTTATCAATTCACTCTTGTATTTTTTATAACATGTTACCCAAAAATTGTTGTAGAAGAAGTTGGAAGAGGTATTGACCAGTGATAAGTTATGTAATTATTTCATAACCCTGATTGTTACAATGTTACACCTCCAACATAAACTATAAAGTGAGTCATCGAACCAAAAAAACATTTATTCTTTATTAATTAGCTTGCTTTTGGACATGCTATATGAAATAACAACAACAACAACAATATACCATGTGAAATCTCATAAGTGAGGTTCGAAGAGGGTAAAATGTACGCAAGCCTTACCACTACCTCGTGGAGGTAGAACTCCGAAAGACCCTCAGCTCAAGTGCAACAAATCTAGGTACAAAGGAGGAGACAATGAAGACAATATAGCAAGTAACAAGGTAGCAATGCAAAGTCTACTCGAAAGGAGTCGAAAACAACAATACAAAATCAACTAGAATAATACAACTAGTACCATGTCAACTACTAGTCACCATAAGCAAGACAAGATTACACTATCTAACAAACTTCTCTCCTAATACGTGTCCTCTACACCCTTCTATCTAAGGTCATGTCCTCTTTAACTTAAGTTGTGTCATATCCTATTTTATCTCCTCTCCTCAATACTTCTTTGGTCTACCTCTATCTCTCCTCATACCTTCTACAACCAACCTCACACCTTCTCACTGGTGCATTTACGCATTTCCTCCTCACATATCCAAACCCGGGGGAGGGTCTCCTCTTCAGATTATGCGTGTAGGTGTGTAGGTGTGTGTGTGCGTGTGTATGTATGTATATATATATATATATATATATATATATATATGTTGCACGTGAATATCAAATCATGTACCACAATATTTTTAAAAACAATGTGAATATTATTAAGTAAAAAAATTAAGTAAACAATTATAAAAAAATGATAAAGTATAAGTTTGTATGAATAGTGGATGTAATTTTCTTATGATTACTACGGAAAGTTAGTCACTTTTAAAATTCTTAGTTATTCCTCTAAAAAATACATTCTCCTCCCTTCCCCATAGTGCATTACTTTGTTATTATTGTATTGTTGGAGTTCTAACTTTAAATACAATATACTTTAAATAAATATTGATATAAAATATAAAAAAATATACTAAATTGGATGTTTTTAGTTGGAGTATTAGATTAATTTAACATCATGTTAGGGATTGTTCTAATTTCATTGAACTTTGAGCTTGTAATGTCGGTAAATCAAACTTGATTTTTTAAGAAGAGCAGAATAGAAAACATAAAAATGTGAGGGAACCCCTCAATTTATAGTTTAAAAAGTGTAGTAATAGCATGGACATATTGTTTCTTATCATAAAAGTGACAACCCTTCAGAAATGTCACAATTCGTTGTAAAAGTTAGAACTCTTTTCAAAAATTATAACCATTCAATTTCAAATGGTTTCTTCTTTTGATATAATATATAGAAGATATACTAAATTGTGTGTTTTAAGAAGAAGAAGAAGAACACAAAAAAGTCACAACCTTGTAGAAAACTCACAACTCATTGAAAAAGTCATAACTCTTTTGAAAAGTTGCAACCCTTCGGAAATGTCACAACTCTTTGGAAAATTCGCAACCCTGTAAAAAAGTTACAATATAACACTTTGAAAATGTCAAATTCTTCAATGTGAAAAGGTTTCTGTCTTTAATATAATATAACTAGGTAACAAAAATTGCGCGAAGCGCAGGCATAAATAATCTTTCTACGATTTTGAACAACCTTTCAAATAATAGATTATTATAAGAAAAAAAAGTAAATTTTAGTAGGTTTTAAGAACATTTCACCAGAAATTAAATTATATGACATTACCAAATATCTCAAGAATCGTAAATATATTATAAATGACTAAAAATATCTTGATATCGAATCATTTCTTTCTTTTACATAATTTATCATAATATATGTTTGAAGATATAATTGTCTTGTTAAAACTAAGTGATATTTTTATGAAGCAATTAGTCATCACTTTTTCCATTTTTGTAGATGTAAAATATAGAATCTGATAATTTTATGGTTAGAATAATTCCATGTGAAAGTAAAATTATGTGAACGTTTTTGGAATTAATAATAATTATAAATAAGTCACGACCGTTACAAATGTAAACCACAACAAAACAAATAAATATTTTTAGAGACAATCTACTTGTATGAAACGTTCACCACTTTTCGTTATTGTCACTTTGTTAGCCTAACAAAATTTAAAGGAGGAAAATAAATTTTTAAACGACAAAAAAATAATATATTGTGTACCATTTTAGAAATTCATTTTTCATTAAACTACTTCTAAAGGCCCTTCTAGATGCTTCATCAATGCAACTTTATGACTTTTTCGAAAATATGTATGTATAGTTATTTCATTACGAAAGTACAAGTAGGTGAAAATGTTGGATTTTAGATACATGTCAAAGAAATACTCTCAAACATTAAAAAATTAAAAATGTATATAACCTAGATGAAAATGTTGGGTTCTAGATATATGTCAAAGAAATACTCTCGAACATTAAAAAATTAAAAATGTATATAACCTAGATAACTCAAACGCTCAACAATGACTTGGGACATAAAGGAAAACAAATATATGTTAATAGACATATCTTTTGTAACTCAAGATATAACTTTTATTTAGAGCAGATTTTATTTCATAATCTTCAAATTAAGCTTTCCGAAAGTAGTCATAATTCACACCAAATATATTTAGAAGAGCCGAATGAGAAGGAAAAAAAGAAAAACATTAAGGACGAAAGCTTTATCCAAGTAAGGTCAAATACATACAAAACGAAAAATAATAAATACAATTTTAAGGAGACAACACAATAGCGTGAAAAACATACATTAAGGGGAGTAAACTGTAAGATATCCAATGATGATAATAAATCATTCTAACCAGAAAAGTTCATATACTTTGAACTGACATACATAAAAAAAAATTGACCAACGCTTAAATAAACTTTCAATCCTTAAAGTACTCAAAATATCCAATGATAAAATTTAGTTAAAATAGATAACAAAAACGTAAAAACCAAAAAAATATGGGCATGAAAAATTATTAGATCTCAGAGGATTTTCTAAAGAACACAGTCTCATCCTTGTATGTGAAGGAATGACGTTGATGATGAAATTAGAGATTTGTAAGGGCTTTTTTTATCGTACCTTCAATAGTTCCAGTAGAGAAAACTTGCTTGAATACTCAGTTAACGTTTGTTATTTAATTTGTACTAATAAATACTCATAACAATAATTTTGCAAAAACATAAGACAAAAAAGATCAAAACATGTACTCAAAAATAACAATTAATAATATGAGCATAAATTAATGATCGTAGAAAAACATACCGGGATCTGTAGCAATAGAATTAAACAGAATGGAGAAACAAATAAATGGTGTCAGGGGGCCATTTAACATGAGCAAAATACACAAAATTCAATTGTCTAGATGAAAAAGTAGTTCAAACTTTACGTTGTTTTAAAATAAGAGGAAATTCCTCTATTTTGACAACAAAAGGTGGGGGTGAACAAATACTAATTGTGTCTTATCAAAGAGGTCACAACTCTTTGAAATAGTTGTAACCCTTCGGTAAGGTCACAACCGTTGATAAAAGTCGCAACTATTCATAAAAATTGCAACTTTTAATAAAAGTTACAACTTTTTCATAAAAAACTTTTCATAAAAGAGGAATGCTAGTTCTAGAAATTTAAAAAAAAAACTAAAAGGGAATCCTGGTTTGTGGTGGCACCACGTAGGCGCGTCTAGGGTTTTCTTATATATATATATGATATCAATAAATAAATAAAATACAATATAAAATATCAAAGATATACTAAATTTAGTGTTTTAAGTTGGGGTATCGTAATAATTTAACATTAAGTGAGATAGTTCATTCTTGTAAGGCAGTATAGATAGATACAAAGAAAAGATAGATATAGATTTGTCTTATGTTTAAAAATTTTAAAAAATAAAGAAGACTTTTAATTTAAGGATCATATGTAGAATATATAAAAATATCTTTTAACTTTGTGGTCTTAAAGATGTGCCCCCACCCCCAAAAAAAAAGAATATTTTATATTAAACTGAATTAAAAAGTACAAAAAAATAAATTGGAAACGAAAGAGTACTTGTTAAATCTAGTTTGGACTCTTCAAACAAGTTTTTGATCAAATGTTTTTTCTCTAACAATATGAGACTTTTCAGAACCTAAAGTCCAGTGTTTTGAAAGGCAATCCCCTCATCGTCAATGGCGAGAGGCAAAGCGACCCTTCATCGTCTTTTCGCTTTGTGGTGTGGTAATCTTCGAAAGGTGACGCCATGCCGACAAAAGGTGAGAGGCAATAAAAGCGAGAAAGGTGTCCCCTTTGTACTTCCTTAAAAAATGCGACCAATTTAGGGTTTTAAAAGTTAGAAGGTAATTTTAGTGTTTATGACTCGACCTCTCCGTCGACCTGCAAAACTTTTCTACTATTCCAAAGTCTAACTGATACATATTTCTTCCTTTTTTCTTCAGAGTTCTTCTTTCCGTTTCTTTTTCCTTCTTCGGACTTCAGAGTCATTATTACCTTTGTTTTAACTTTTTTTTTCTCATTCAAGTTCTAGACTTTTTGTATATACTATCTATTTTCAGTTTTTGGATTAAAATATTTGCTAGTATGTTAGTGATATTGAGGGTTTGATTATTTACAATGCAATTAATATATAGTTTTTTTGGTATTAATTGGTGCCGCACTTCAAAAAGGTGAGTGCCTCGCCACTCGCAAACCCTTGTCGCCTTTTATTGCCTTTCACCGTCTAAAACACCGACCTAAACACCAAGTTCTAGTTTGTGCAATGGAAAATCATTGAACTTCTTGTGATGTAGAAGTTGCTACAAAAGTATATTTTTGGCTATAAAAATGAGTAAATATTAATTATCAAGATAGTCTGCTCCTTTGAATTTTAGTTATTTCATTCTCCTTGTTGCATCAATTTTTGTTGACCTATCTCATTTACCACAAAAAATATTGTTATTGTATAATTGAACAAATATCACAATCATCCTTGTTTTAAGAAGAAAAATAGAAAACTTGCAAAATTCGTAGTTTAAAAGTGAGAAAACCCCGCTATTTATAGACAACTAATGATAATATGAAAAGGTGTTTATCGTGCCCTATCAAATGAGTCACAACACTCCAGAACTCATCGAAAAAGTCACAACTCTATAAAAAAGTCACTACCCATCAATGTGAAATGATGTAAATAAATAAATTAATTAAAATGTAGATTATATACTAAATGGGTGTTTTAAGTTGGGGGTATTACAGTGATTAAACATTCAAGTTAGGAAGTTCATCCTTTTAAGGTAGTGTAAATAAATATAGATATGGATAGATATAGATATATAAGAATTAATTCTGGACATATAATTTAAAATGTTTAACGTGTTTATTTCATATTATGATTTCGTACCGCATGTCCAAACGGGCCCGTAGTGTTTGGTTGGTTAAATAAACCTACTCACAAATTTCTTGTTAAAGCTTACCATTCTAAGGAGTCTTACCAATCATCACTTTCACCAATAGCTGATCAGTATATATAATTCAGCTGACTAAGTTATGCAGTCATTGCCCTATGGGGAATGATTATATATGATATATTTTCCCTTGCTCTTTTCTTCTGTGTTAGTGTCTTTTAAGTTTATTCTGTAGTACTTGAAACTAGATTTTTGGGCACACACTTTAGTCTGAATATTGAAATATATGTTAAAAGCTCGTGAAAGATAGATGTAAATTGGCGGGTTTCCCTTGTCATAAAAAAAGAATAGATGTAAATTGGAGATAAAGCAAGAATTTAACACACTCAGAATAGAAAGTGGAACAGTGTTAACCAACCTCTTCTAAATTCTTGCTAGTGGGTGGTTATTAGGCTATTATGGGAAGAAGATGCATCACAAAATTGTCTGATACTGAAACTGCCATGTTGTCCTGAACTGTTAGAATTGTAGGATGTAACCACCAAACTTACTCCACATATTTTTAAAAATTAACAATCTACAAAGCTTGATTTTGACATGCTATTTATAATACTGATCAGTTGTGCGATATTTGTTGATGTTGTTCAGTAGTTGCTTATGTTTTCACTTTGGTTTACTTTTAGTTTTAGAATTGAGATCAATTGTGGTTACGACCCAAAATACTATTATTTTTTTATGAGTTCTAATTTCTGACTGTTTGCCTCATTTGTGAAGTCTGCAGTTGTTCGTAAGAAACATATTTTGAACTTTTCACTGGATGTAGAGAATAGATTAGAAAGAATTGTGTTCTTAATGGCTCTGTTTAAGTTGCTTAAAGTATGGAGTTGGGGTGAAACGCTATGGAGCTCTGCACCTCGCTGCCGGGTATCAAGGTGGTATGGCATGCACCTCATTGCTTCTAACTCTATGTTGATGAGCGCACAGTAAACAAAAACACATAAGTGATTTTGTTAATTGTTGACAGAATATGTCACAATCCAATCTCAGGCCATTAGTGGCATTTTGGGGTAGAGACCTAAAGCAAACCTTATTTGTGTTTTTTAGAAAATGAGCCAGTTTTTTCGATTTCTAGTGTTATAAAAAAAATTTGCCGTCTCAACTAAAGCACACAAGAAACACTATCCAACCAAAACAAGTCATCACCAATATCCATCATCTGTTTAAAACACAGTTAATACAATGTTCGAAGTTACCAGTTTGAAAAAAAAATACAGTAAACACTACATTCATCTCGAAAATATAAAAAGAAAAGTCTAACACTAGTGACAAGTCTATAATAATCAAAATTCTAACAAACCGACTAATGAGGCAACTCCAAGAGTTTAAATAAAAGATAAAAACAGAAAAGTGAACAAATTTCCCACAGAACCAAAGCGGGTCTCGCAAGAATTGTAAGTTCGTGCTGTCTAGCTGGAAATACCCTCATTTGCGTCCACTGCAATCTCGGTAAAAAGAAATTGGCAGGGATTGAGTCACTAGCTCATTGAGTTATGTCAATCATCATGTTATCTCAATGAAGAAGGAAAAGAAAAAGTAAAACATCTCTTTTGTACAAATGACAATGTGTGTGCAATTTTTATTCTGTTCTATAGTAAATGAGAAGATATTGTACTGAATAACCAATGTGCATTCAGATATCTCTGAGCATTTCAAGCAGCTTGCGGAGTGAAGCTGATACCGAAAGATACAAGGATCTACGTGCTGTACTCCAATTACTTGCTAGTCTCTGTTCGAAAGACCTGGTGTTGTCTGCAAACCTTGATCTTATCATCGTTATTTTTCCATTGTCACCTTTTGCCTTGGTGTAGGTTCTCTATGTCTGAGGTGACCTGGGTATAACTGTTATTTGCAGGTTGACTTCTCATCAGAACCTATTGAAGCTCAGGGGACAAATATTTGTCAGGTGGTGTTCATGAGTTTCTTCCCTTACTTATTTTTCCTGCCAAGGTACAATAATCTCAAAGCAACTCCATTGCAGGTGGTATATATGGGTCTTCACATAGTTACCCCTCTGATAAGTTTGGACCTGCTCAAGTACCCCAAGCTTTGTCATGATGTAGGTTTTCCCCTTTAATTTTTTTTTCTGGAGTGATAATAACCGTATATAATAAAATAAATAATCCATTTCATCTGCACAGTACTTCTCGCTGCTATCACATATGTTGGAGGTATATCCTGAAATGATTACACAACTAAATGGAGAAGCTTTTGTTCATATCATTAAGACTCTTGATTTCGGTCTGTCTCAGGTAACCTTCCCACACAATAAGATGTCTGTGGTTTATGATTTTATGTACTATTTCATGCTGGGAAGTGTTTAAGTGAGTGTAGGCATCATTTCAAAATGAAGTTGGTGTAATTGTCCACCATGCTACACTGATTAACAAGAAATAGTTCCTTTAGTTACCCTTGCTTCAAAAAAGAGAAATAATTACTTAGTTGTATTGTGCCTTATGATATTACTAGAGGTAGAAACCAAGATCACTGTGTTCTGTTGTTTGTGTGATAGGATGCAGAGGTTGTTGATTTATGTCTAAGAGCTATTAAAGGGCTTGCTTCTTTCCATTACAAGCAAAAAAGTGCTGGAGAAGTGGGGTTAGGTCTCCATGCTTCAGGTTACAAGGATCAGACAGGAAACTTTCAGGAAGGGATTCTAAGCCAATTTCTTCGATCATTGCTACAGTTTCTCCTCTTTGAGGATTACAGGTGAGTTGGAAAAAAAAAACGTAATCAGCAGAGGCTGAAGGATTTAATGTTTAGAGGACTAGTTTATCATCCATAGTGAATGGATTAGATGTGATTGCCCATAGTATTTTATTCACAAACTGTTGCTATGCTCTAGTATTTGATTCTTCTTTTTTATTTTTTAAATTTCAGCACTGATCTTGTTGGCTCAGCTGCGGATGCTCTTCTTCCGTTAATCCTCTGTGAACAAAGTTTATACCAGGCATAATCCACATTCTTGAATAACTGTATATTTTTTTTATATCAAAATGGTTACTGAGTGAAACAAGTTCACATTTGGTGCAGAAGTTGGGAAGTGAGCTGATAGAGAAGCAGTGTGACACAGGTTTCAGATCAAGGTTGACAAATGCACTCCAATCACTCACAAGATCCAACAGTCTGTCTTCGACACTTGATCGGCCAAATTACCAAAAGTTTAGAAAGAATCTGCATAACTTTCTTACTGAAGTTCGTGGATTCCTCCGGAAAATATAATTTTGTGAATCTGCAGCCATTCTATTAAAAGTGTTTTCCTTTTCTGTACGTAATCCTAAGTGGAAAAGAGAATATCAATATGCTGTGTTTACAAAACATCATTACTCTTCATCCCTCATCTGACTAAACACAATTTTCATCTACGCTTGCTTTTCTTGCTTATTACCTTATTGCAAGTGGAAACGAATACGGTCAATCCTTTCTTTTTATTTGTACCACCGTGCTCACAATGATCCACTGGTGACCAAAACTGAACTGCAAACCAAATCAAACAGACAATTTGGCATTGAAAAAATATCCGACTATAGTAGTTGATGGGAGTCATTACTGAGGGCCTTACAATGGAACTTTTGTAGCGTAGATATATAGAAATGTATAAATACATATGTGCCTTGGACCAATCATCCTGCAAACCGCACGTAGTGAATGTTGAACTCTTATGAGTTGAAAATGATGGTTTGAGTTGCATTGTGTAAAAGTTCATGTGGTTATGTTGACATGTTGATTTGAATTATTACTCACGTTTTGAAGTGTTGTTGGTTGGGTTGCTATTCTTGAGTCTATCTTCACTTTAAAGAATTTTAGTGTCATCGGGGACGAATGTTCCTAGGGGGGATAATATAATACTCCAAAAGTGTAAAGCCTAATCTAGAGCCTAACAATATACCAAAATACACCATATAAGTTCAAATCAAGTAAAAGAGCATTTTCTTGAAAACCTTTCAATTCTATAGGCATAATTCCCTGTAAATCACTGTAACCCAACATATACTTCAATATTTCACCAAAAAACAAGGCAACTTCAAATAAAAAAAATCATTACTTTCACTATAAATAGGAACAACTAGCCTTAGTTATCAAATAGATGAGGATAACGGGACTTAATGTTGGCCTCAGCCTCTCATGTTTCACTCTCAATTAGGTGGTTCTTCCATAACACATTTACGGAAGCCACCTCCTTGTTCCTTAACGTCCTTAATTGTCTATCAAGGATTTCAACCGAAACCTCCTCATAAGAGAGGTTCTCTTGCACACCTAGACTCTCAATAAGAAGAATGGAATTGGGATCACCGATACACTTCTTAAGCATGGAGACATGGAACACCGGATGAACCGAAGCCAATTCACTAGGTAGTCTCAACTCATATGAAACCTTGCAAACCATGTGGAGAATTTCATAAGGACCCACATAACGAGGACTCAACTTTCCTTTCTTGCCAAATCTCACCACTCCTTTGATAGGTTAAATTTTTAGATACACCTTATCACCTTCTTCAAACTCTAAGTCTCTCCTCCTATAGTCGGCAAAAGACTTTTGCCGACTATAGGCTTTTTTCAAGCGATTTCTTATTATATGAACTTTCTCCAAAGTTTTATAAACCAATTCGGAATCCAAAAGTGAAGACTCGCCAACTTGAAACCATCCAATTGGAGACCTACATCTCCTACCATACAAGGCTTCAAAAGGAGCCATGATATAGACGACTAGTAACTATTATTGTAAGAAAACTCAACCAAACGCAAGTGTTTATCCTAGTTTCCCTTGAAGTCAATTGTACAAGCTCTAAGCATATCCTCAAGGGTTTGAATAGTATGTTCCGCTTGACTGTCCATTTGGTGATGAAACACGGTGCTTAGACCTTGGCCAAAGTCATATGCGGCCACTAAAACTTCTCCGGATTATTCATTTAGACACCTCAACTAGACGTACTACCTATTGAACACTTCAACCACCCTAGATTTGAACCGTACAACCATTTTAAATCACTTTTCATCAATTGTGTGGTGCATGTAATTAACCTCCCCACGTGTATCTAACGTGTATTGAATGACCATTTAAAATACCACGTGTATCCGACGTGTATTTGTTAATGCCTAAATTGGAAAAAATTCCCAAATCGTTAACTTTCAGAGAACAGTTCTCTCTCTCTCTCTCTCTCTAACTTCGCGATTTATTTCAATTTCAAGTTTTCCATCTCGCGATTCATTCCAGATTGAAGTTTGATTGTTGTTTGATTTCTCTTTTTTGTGTTACGATCTATCATCCTGTTTGTTTGATTCTTGTTTCAGTACATGCTTTCTTATATGAATTTCATAAAGCTCTAGTTTTGTAAAAATGTAGGGTTTGTGAATATTCTGTCCATTCTTTACTATTACCAAAAAGTATGATTTAAAGGTTTATTTTGTAGTTGTTTGTATGAGTATATTCCGTTAAATTTAGGGTTAGGTTGATATTTTGTAGGGCTAACAATTGACCATGGAGGAAATCATATTTACGAAGATTTACCATGGTAGAATCTTATCTGAGTTATCTGTCCCTACTTATGTTGGAAACTGTGTGTCTGCACTCAGGTATATCATCAAGGACCACTTTTCTATTTTGGAACTATTGTATTATACTAAAGAATTAGGGTATGAAACTATTGTAGGCTTTTATATGAAAGATTTATTGAATAAAAAATGGATCCTTATTACAACTGACCAACATTTACTACACCTTATTCAAGACTTACAACATGAGGACACTTTTGAAGTATATGTCTATCATGTATTAGATAAACCCTTACTTGACACTGAGGTAACTATAGGATATCTAACTAATGGTGAAGATGGTGAGACTGTTAACTTAGGTGAAGAAGGTGAGGCTTGTAACCTTAGTGGTGAGGATGGTGAGGGTGAGGTTGTTAACCTAGGTGGAGAAGGTGAGGCTTGTAATCTTACTGGTGAGGGTGATGAGGGTGAGCATGTTAACCTAGGTGGAGCGGAAGTGGATGATAACCTAGGTGGAGAGGAAGTGGATGATAACCTAGGTGGAGAAGATGCATCTGATTTCTTGAGTAGTGATTCAAATTTATATATACCTTCAGAAGATGGTTCAGATATTGATGAGGAGTTGAGAGCTTTTAGAGAAGAAAAAAGAAACAAAAAATAGAGAAAAAAGGCTACTGAATTTGAAAAAATACCAGTTTGAGAGGCTGGTGGTATAGATAGAAGCTTTGAGGATATTGGAAAGAACAAAACTGACAAATATGCAGAAAAATTAGGTGGAGATGAAGATTATATTGATAGCTCTGACTGTTGGAGTGATGATAGTGATGAACAACTAGATGTGGATGCTAGAAGGAGAAGCAAAAAGGTTAGGTATGATGAAGATTGTGAAATTTTTTAGCTTGGAATGTTCTTTGAAGGTGAAAACCAGTTCAGGAAAGCAGTGGCAGATTATGCTGTAGAGTACAGAAGACACTTAAACCTAAGACCTAATGAAAAAATAGAGTGAGGGTGAAGTGCAAAAATGGTAAGTGTAAGTGGTTGTTATATGCTTCGATTGACAGGGACTCAGGTGATTTCATCGTGAAGAACTATCATCCTATTCACAAGTATATTCCATTAAACAGGAATAAGTTGTGTAATTCAAAGTTAATTGCTAGAAAGTTTAAGGGTAGAATTATATCTCAACCATACATAAGGATTTCGGAAATTCAAGATTTGGTTAGAAAGACATTGGGTCTTTATGTTGGTAAGACTCTTTGTTACAGGGCTAAACAGAAAATTATGAGGGAATACATGGGTGATTGGAATCTGGAATTCGCCAGATTATGTGACTATGCAGATATGATCAAACAAACCAATCCTGGAAGCTCTTGTTAGGTAAAAATTGATTAGGAAACTGAACTAGGGAAGAACCTTTTTGTGTATTTTTATGTGTGCTTTCATGAATTAAAGCAAGGATGGTTGGAGGGGTGTAGGAATATAATTGGATTTGATGGTTGTTTTCTCAAAGGAGCTTGTAAGGGTGAATTATTAGTTGTTGTAGGAAAGAATGAGAACAATCAAATGTATCGCATTGTCTGGGTTGTTGTTGATACAGAAACAAATTATAGTTGGAGCTGGTTCATAAGTTGTTTAATTGCTGAATTAAGCTTGGGAACCGGTGAAGGTTTGACTGTGATGTCAGATATGCAAAAGGTATTGTTTACACAATTTCTTCTTTTTCAGTTTTAGTTTTACTACTTCAATTACTTATTCTGTATATACTTTTTGTTAGGGACTTATTCCTGTCTTGTTGGAGTTGTTGCCAAATGTTGAGAAAAGGATATGTGCTAGACATATATGGAGTAATTGGCATGTTAACTGGAAAGGACAAGAAAGAAGAAAACAGTTTTGGAGATACTCAAAGGCCTTGTTTGAAGTCAAGTTTGGTGAAGAAGTTCATGCAATGTATAAGCTAGGTAAGAAGGAAATAACAAAGGACTTACTACATTATGATCCCATAAATTGGTGAAGAGCTTTTTTCTAAACTCATCCTAAGTGTGATGTTGTAGAAAATAACATGTGTGAGACTTTCAATTCCTGGATCTTAGATGCTGGACATAAATAAATTGGTATCATGCTAGGGGATATTACACATAAAATGATGAACATACAAATAGACATGATTAAATTTGCTGAAACATGAATATCAAACATTGCACCTATGGCAAGGGCAATACTAGAAAGAAACAAGGAGTATTCAAAGAACTGTTATGTTCGATGGAATGGGGTGAATGGTTTTGAGATTAGTGATGGTGAATACTCATTTGTGGTTGACTTGGAGAAGAAGCATTGTGACTGTAGGTTGTGGATGTTGAGAGGTATTCCTTGCCCTTATGTTATTTGTGCTTATTATTACTTGAATCAAGATCCTGATCAACATGTAGAGCACATGTATATAAAGGAAACATTTCTCAAGGCTTACAGTCATTTAATCCAACCAATACCCAATATGAGAATGTGGCCTAAAACTAAAAATCCATCTATAGAGCCTCCAAAACCAAGAAAAATGTCAGGCAGACCTGGCAAGAAGAGAAGAAAGAGTAAGGATGATCCCAAAAAATGGGGAAAAATTTCCAGAAAAGGAGTAAAGATGACATGTTCCATTTGCAAGAAAACTGGTCATAACAAAGTTGTGTGTGCAAGAGTAAGTAATTCTAATCATATTCACATTTGTAAATTGCTTAAAGTTTATAATCATATGTCTTATTTTGTGGTGACATAGTATGGGAGGGGGAGAACTTCTCAACCTACAAGTCAAGGAAACAACCAACAAAGTTATTCTCAAATAGGAGTAAGATATGCTTTACATATTCATTTGCCTTAATTTTTATTAGACAGTTATTCATATGTACTTATTTTTGTTCAACAGGTGAGAACACAAAGTTCTGTTTGTCCTGATACAGTGCTGTGCCAAGAACTGTGCCAAGAACTACCTAAACAATAGTAAGATCAGAGAATGGCTAGCCTTTCAAAATTCATTTGCATTTTATTTTTGTTCTACAAGTTTTCATATATCCTTATTTATGTTATATAGTATACAATGGGAGGTCATCACATTGTACTTCCAGAACCACATATGCAACTACACAATCAAGTCAATCAACTTCTATTTGTGCTGACACAAATCTGTGCCAAGAGCTGCTCAAAATAGGGTTCAAGTTGGAACTGGAAGAGGATTGGGAAGAAAAAAAGCTAATGCAAGAGGAACCCCATTTTTTACAGAACGAGATAGTTCTTCTAGTCAATTGCCACCTTTATCAGGTCACAAGAGACCATACAGTTCTGCCTCATTTGTTGCTGCTACTGGAGAAAACAGAAGGCGTGCAATTGGTTTTGGTGTTTACTCTAATCCTACAACTGGAGCCCAAGTATTTAATGTATGTTCACTTAACATGTTTACTCTGTTTTGTTGTATATTTTATGGCCTTATAATCTAACCTTACTTTACACATTCTATCTTATATTGCAGCCTGGTACATCAAGTGAGAAGATTCTATGTGGGCCAACAACATTGAAGAGTACTTCACCAACCAATATGGACATTGGTTTTAAACCCCGTGGCCTAAAATGGAAGGGAAAAGATGCAGTCAACACCTCATAGTTACAACAAATGAAAGCTAAAAAGAAAAACTGAAAGTAGTTCATTTGGGAAGTTGTTATGATTTTGGCCCATGTTAAAATGGTGTCTATTTGAAAACAATTTACTCTTTACTTTATTTGAACACTCGTCTAATGTATTTTTGAACATTGTCTTTGTGTTAGCAACCCTATGTATTTTGTAAGACAATGGTTTTTATTACCTCTCAATGCATTGGGTGTTATGAATTTTTCAACTATTACTTTGTTGTTATGTATTTTCCAGCCATGCATTTGTGTTATCAGTTCACTTTTTGAACAACAACTACACTACCTTTCAATGCATGCATTGTGTTTTTGTCAAGAAGACTACTGATCAATTCAGTTCAATTCCAGAACAAAATTTCAAAACATATGGCAAGTGATCAATTCAACACTGATCAATTTAACTCAAACTTCTAATTTGATACAAAATATAAAGGCCATATACCAAATGAAACATCACTAATTGATCTAGAATAACTACCTAACTACTACAAAACTAAACAATTAAGTACTACAATCATGACTACTATCAACTACAAAATATTAAAGAACCATTTAATAGTTAGCATACAAAGAAAAACAATCACAACTCGGTTAAATTTGACATTTTTCCAATCTCTTTGGAGTTTAACTTCCTTAATCTTCTTGTCCAATACCATCGATTTCACTTTACTTTAATTCAATTGAAATTTAAAAGAATATTTTTCTTCTTCAAGATCTTTCACTTTTCTCTTTAGTCGATCAATCGGATTTTGACCGTCTATGAGTCTATTCATTGAGGATGTTTCATCAACATTTTCAAGCGACAGATCAATCCATCTAATATCCATATCCACCATTTTCCTACAAACCACATAACAGTAGTGAGGCAAACTATATATAAAATTGATTTTTCAAATAGTACAACAAGAATAGTTTTTGTTCAAAAAATAACAAACCTTTGATGCTTTGCATCTAAAAAATCGACGACCTAGGTTCAAAGGAGTACTCAAAGTTTTCAGTCGACAATAATAACCACACTTGCATATATGAACTTCCTCGATATTCACTGAAATTAGCGACATTTGATAAAAGAGAATTGATTTAGAAGAGAGAAACTTGGATATTTAGAGAAGAAGAGAGAAACTTGGAGATTTAAAGAAGACGAGAGAATTGGTGATTTAGGGTTCTAAAATGGATTTTGGGGAAGAGGAATTGGGGATTTCACTTCAACTTTGACGTTGAAGTATAATATTAACATTGGAGGTTTAAGGTTGCCATGTAGGCAGGGTAAAAAAATGAGAGAAAAACAAATTCACACACTTCATTTGTGTGAATCACAAACGATTTTCCATGTAGGAAAAAGATGGTTGTACGGTTAAAATCTACGGTGGTTGAGGTGTTCAATAGGTAGTACGTCTAGTTGAGGTGTCTAAATGAATAATCGGGACAAGTTTGAGTGGCCACATATGAATTTGGCCTTTCACCTTTGTACCCAACCCTTTTTGGAATGACCTCCAAAACCTAGATGTGAATTGTGCACCCCTATTTGATATGATGGATAACGAAATACTATGGAAACACAGAATCTCATATAGGAAGATCCTTGCATAATCCTCCGCCTAGTATTTGGACTTGACTGGAACAAATTAAGCGGATTTGGTCAACCTGCCCACAACCACCCATATAGAGTCATGTTGATTTTGTGTCCGAGGCAAACCTACCACAAAATCAATATTAATGTCTTCCCACTTCCAAGTGGGAACTTGGATTTTTTGAAGTAAACCACCCGGTTTTTGGTGCTTGACTTTCTCTTGTTGACAATTGTGACATTTTGCAACAAATTCCGCTATGTCCCTTTCAAGCCTTCCCACCAAAACACTTCTCTAAGGTCAAGATACATCTTTTTAGAACCCGGATGAATGGAACAACAGGAACCATGAGCTTTCTCAAGCATCCGGTTTCTCAAATCATCAAGATCGGGAACATGATATACCGTGGTTTCACAATATTTTTAATGCTGTTTTCTTAGGTTTAGTGTGTGTCCAAAAGACTTTTTGTATTAATTTCCATGTAAGTTTCTCTTTATTTGCAGGAAATCTGTCTAAAGATGAACGCGGAAGTTTTTGAGCAAGAAATGCAGAAAAGTTACCACCTACGGAGCTTGTGACGGTCCGTCGTGCCTGTGACGGTCCGTAGGTGGCATCGTAGTGAAGCTGCTGAAGGAAGATGGGGAAGTCTGACTGATACGCTCAAACTTACTTCTCAAATAAGAAGTAAAGCGGTCGTGTCAAGTAAATAACCCAACTAGTGAGGTTGGGATCGTTCCCACGAGGAAAATAGTCTAGACTTAACTTCAA
>NC_028648.1:16135793-16136324 GCF_001406875.1 Solanum pennellii | reverse complement strand
ACGGACCGTCACAAGCTTCGTAATCCCACAGTTGGTCAGACTTCCCCATCTTCCTTCAGCAGCTGTACTACGCTGCCAGCTACGGACCGTCACAAGTACGACGGACCGTCATAAGCTCCGTAGGTGGTCTCTTCTGCATTTCTTCGCTCAAAATCTCCGCATTCAGCTTTGGACAGATTTCCTGCAAAACAAAGAGAAACTTATATAAAAATTAGCACAAAAGGCTTTTCGGACACACTAAACTTAAGGAAAAAGTATTAATTATACCGTGAAACCACGTTATATCAACACCCTCAACTTAAATTCGTTGTTTGTCCTCAAGCGACGCACTATGACTCACTACACAATCTTTGTACAATAGTATCTATGTTTATCCTTTGCACTCATTCGGCTATCAATCCCGATTAATCTCATTAAATTATGCATGCTATCACTATTAGGCTTGAATTTTTGTGGGATCAGAACATGACACAGACTCACCATGCATTAACACCTATCCTCTTCAATTTCTCACCGAGGTGCTAACAATTC
>NC_028648.1:16133352-16135631 GCF_001406875.1 Solanum pennellii | reverse complement strand
AGTTCGCTATACAACCCTTAGGATCACGATAGGACTTTCTTTAGCTTGTAACATAGGCTCAGGGTCAGGTAGGGTATATTTAGGTATACTTTAGTGACTTTTTTCCCTCCTTGACATATCGGCTAAACCTTCCCTCTTTCTATCATCTTATCTCGCCCAGTTTCTCATATTTTTTTTTACCTTGCTATTTTCTCTTCTTCCTTCATTTGTTTAAGTGACTCTCTTCTTTTCTTGCTTGTATTTATTGTATATTTTTCTTTTCTTTACTTTTCTTTCAACAAATTCTTGAGTCACTTTACTTCTATTCTTTCTCTCTCTTTGTTCTTTCAACCCCACTTTCCAGAGCATTCCTCCTAATAGCCACCCTCAACTCATGGCTTTGTCATGAGTCAAGGTACACAATACCCAAAATTGGGTCAGGGCCATAACGAAGGTTGTTCATGCATTAGCCACCCTCAACTTATGCCTTTGGCATAAGCTGAGGTGCACATGTCCAAGGAGGGACCAGGGCCAGCACGTTGTTCCCAGAAAAGATCAGTTGGGGTGAAAAAGAAAGGTCTAATTAAGCTCAGATTATTTGGATCAAAGAAGGATAACTTTCATTTGGTTTCTTTTATTTAGGCTAGAAATGGGCTTTCTTGAATAAGGGCCTATGATCCTTTCCTAATTGTCTGTTACAGCTTACTTTTAGCAGGACTAACCAGGCAAGTTCTAGCTCAGTACCAATAGTGGACTATTCAACTTCTCCTCACACTCACTTGACATCTCATCACTATACCAGATTGTCAGACACCTAGTTCGAATTTAAGACTTAGGGTAATGCAATGGTGTAACTCTATTTCATGCTTAGAGCCACACAATTATCAGTTACTATGCCTAGTCATGCATTATTTTCCAGTTTATCAGGATATCATTTTAGCCATCATGCTCCAGAATTAAACTATGTACAAAAGATATAAACATGCCGGTTCAACAGAAAAAGTAATCAGTCTTTTGGGGAAAAAGAACACAGGCAAGAAAACCCCAAAAGAGGATAGTGAATTGGGCTACTCAGACTTCACCCTAACACTCACTATCCATTTACCCCACCCCCAACAAAAAAGCATGCAATTGTCCCCAATGCATAAAAATCTAAATACTAGAGTGGTAGGTGAAGCAAACCTGTGGCGCAAAGCGCCGTCGATCAGCAAGCTGGTGGGTCCGGTTCCCCGGAACCCACGTCCTCTGCAATCTGGACACCCTCAGTGGTGTCCTCAGCAACAACCGCACCATCAGTAGTGCCTCCAGCTATATCTACAGTGCGGGAGCTAGACGCCCCAGCCGCTAACTCTGACGCTCTCATCTGGTGCGCCGCCTCCTCAGCAAGTGAGGCTCTCCGCGCAGCCTCCATCTCTCGGCGCTCCTTCTTCCTTGCTCGCGCCTCGTCCTCTGCTCGACCCCTACGCCTCTTGGCACTCTCTCGAGGGGGAGGTGGTGGAATGTTAGATGTAGCAAAAAGGGCCGCCAACACCGTGCCCTCAGCAGGCTCGACAGGAGGGGCCTCAGACTCCGACAACCTAGCCTCTAAGATCGTGTCGATGTCTGTATGAAGACTGTCGACTGCATCCTGAAGAGTCTCCATATCTACCGGGGGGCCTGGTCGGGCTAGTACTCTCAACTCGAAGGCGTCCAGGCGCTGGTTAACCTCAGCAATCTTCCGGTCTGTAAACTGCACCATTTTCCTCTCTAGGCGCTCTTCGGACTCAGCAATCGACTTCTGCATCCACGGCTGGATATGATGCAGAAGAGTGGCCATTTGTGCCTCTAGTTTTTGGACCCTTGCAAGCGGGACAGTGTCGGTAGAGGGGCTGTGCGAGAGGAGCTCGGGGCTGTGCTACTACCCGGGATAGACTCGACCGGGGTAGTATCATTGGATGCCTTTGTAGCTGTGCGGGCCTGGGCTACCGTATCAGCAAGATCATCAACAAGTCGTGGCAGCTCTGGACGGGGACCTCTACGTGGGGCCAAGTCATTGGCCTCGTCTCTGATGAGGCCGACGTCAACGGTGCCCTGCGGGGTCTTCAGCTGATCTATGTGCCATATGGGCACACCTGCGGACCTGCAAAGGGCAAAGATCATGCACGGGAAGGGGTAGGTGGTAGTGACCTTGAATGCCCTCTCGTGCATGACTGCCTGGAGAATCCATGCGAAGTCTACCTCGAATCCGGCTATTATAGCCGCCATCAACACTGCTCGATCCCAGGTAACGATGTTGTCAGCAGCTGTGGGGGAGAGGCAGT
>NC_028648.1:16028022-16132849 GCF_001406875.1 Solanum pennellii | reverse complement strand
GGGACCACAGTCATTCCCCCTTTCTTAGGTACACACTGAACCGGGCATACCCAACTACTATCGGCGAATGGGTAGATTACTCCGGCATCCAACCACTTAATGATTTCCTTCTTCACGACCTCTTGCATAAGAGGATTTAAGCGTCTTTGGTGCTCAATACTCGGCTTATGATCAGGCATGAGTTGGATTTTATGAGAGCAAATACCAGGAGGGATCCCAATAATGTCCGCAATAGTCCACCTAATAGCTCTTTTGAACCTTTTTAGTACCTTCACCAAACTTTGAACTTGTTGATCATCCAGGTATGATGCAATGATTACCGGCAAAGTGTCACCATTTCCTAAGAATTCATACTTGAGATGAGGTGGGAGAGCTTTTAGTTCTAATTTTGGAGCCTCCTCTATAGATGGTTTCGCGGGTGGGGACTCGCGATTCTTCATATCAAGCTCAAATTTCTTCGGTTTAAATCGAACATCACCTCGGTTAAGAGCCGCAACTAATGACTCATACTCTTCAATGCAATTGCTATCAAAGTTCATTATTACTGCCGCTAATGCTTCTACACTTAGACGTTCTTCTATTTGTGTCTCAGATGTCTCACCCATGTTGTAGGATATAGCAAATGCCGATTGGAGCTCACCACTCTGCCTCATGGACCTACAAACATTGTCACTTCCTCATTGTTCAACCGAAATTTCATCTGCCCCTTTTCCATGTCTACTAAGGCTCTTCCCGTATCAAGGAATGGGCTCCCAAGAATAATGGGCACTTCAAAATCGACTTCGCAATCAAGAATAACAAAATCTGCTGGAAATATGAATGACTCCACTTTTACTAGCACATCGTGGAGTATCCCTATAGGCCGTTTTACTGTTCGATCAGCCATCAGTAGCCGCATCGCAGTGGGCTTTGGGTCACCCAAACCCAACTTCTTGTAAATCGAGAGGGGCATGAGATTTATGCTTGCCCCCAGATCACATAATGCTTTCGCAAAATGTAATAGCCCGATTGTACAAGGAATAGTGAACGCACCCGGATCTTCTTTCTTTTGGACCAGAGATCTTGTAGCAATAGCACTACAATGCTGCATTCTATCATCATCCTCAAAAGTGACCGATCTTTTCTTTGTGACCAGATCTTTCATAAATTTGGCGTAACCGGGCATTTGTTCTAAAGCTTCTACCAAAGGGACATTGATAGAAAGTTGCTTCAACATTGTTATAAAACGCCGATATTTACCATCCTCGGTCTTTTTCAATAATCTTTGAGGAAATGGGGGTGGTGGCCTAGGCATAGGAGTTACCTTTTTAGGCACTTCAGCATCTTTTGCAGTGTTATCCTCTAATTCAGCATCAACTTCTATCACTTTATCAGATTCTTTTGTCACCTTTTTCTCATCAGATGGCATAGGTGGGTCAATGGTTTGCTTGCCACCGCGAGTAGTAATTGCCATACAATGTCCATCATTTTTCGGATTTTGGACAGTGTTGCTAGGAAGAGTGCCCGGTTGCCGTGTGTTCACAGTTGCAGATAATTGGGCCAATTGTAACTCAAGTTGCTTAATTGATATTGCATGGGTATCAACTTTTTGCCCAATACCCGCTAAATCATTTCTCAACTCTTTATTGTGCTCGTCACTAGCATCGAACCTCCTCATCATTTTATGCAACATATCCTCAACTCGTGACATACTACCTCCACCATCCCTAGGAGTAACTTCCCGATTTTGAGGAGGAACATAGGGTCCATTCCTGTCGTTTCTATTACCATAGTTACCCCTGTTGAAGTTGTTGTCGCGATTGTAGTTTCCATCTCTGACATAATGACCCTCACGATTGTAGTTACCATAGTTCCGACCTTGGTTCCCTTGACCTTGGCGCCAATTATCCTGATTTGAGCCTTGGGCGCTTGGTCGGAAACCCCCCATCTGTTCATTTACTGCATAGGAATCCTCCTCATAATAACACTCATCGATTGGAGGTGGTGGTTTAGCCAAGTAGTTGACTGCATTAACCTTTTCTGCACCCCCAGTGACATGTTTTAGTACCAACCCAAGCTCAGTTCTCATCTGAGCCATTTCTTCACGAATGTCATCTGTGGCTGGGTTGTGAGTGGACTGCACTGCAAAGGTGTTTCTCCCTGTATCAGATTTTCTAGTACTCCAAGCTTTGTTATTCCGGGAGATTTTTTCTAATTTTTCAGCGATCTCAGCATAAGGACATTCTCCATAAGATCCACCGGCTATAGTGTCCAATACCGCTTTGTTGTTATCATCTTGTCCCCTGTAGAAGTATTCTTTCAGTGACTCATCATCTATACGGTGATTTGGAACACTTCTCAAGAATGAGGTGAATCTATCCCAAGAACTACTAACTGACTCTCCTGGTAGTGCCACAAAGTTATTCACTCTGTCTTTGTGGTTTACTTTCTTGGAGACCAGATAGTAGCGTGCTAAGAAGACATCCCTTAGTTGATTCCAAGTAAAGATGGAGTTGTATGGGAGATCAGTGAACCAAATAGCCGCCTCTCTTGTCAGTGAGAGAGGAAACACTCTGAGCCCTATTACATCTAGATCTAAATCAGGCCTCCCCACAGAACTTACACATACTGCCCTTACCTTAGCTATATGGGCATGTGGATCCTCAGAAGGTAGCCCTGAAAACAAACCTCTGGCAGTGAGCATTTGCATCAGGCTACTAGTTACCACAAAAGTGTGGCCTGTGGGTAGAGGAGGCAAAACCAGTGGCCCATCCGAATCTGCTATGTTATCATAGCCTCTGTAGTATGCTTGGGGCCGTGGAACGGGATTTTGTCCCCTCTGTTGATGTTCACCCGGAGCATCGGGTAACATCTGACCATGAACATCAACCGGAGCTGGGATGTTCTGGTTCGGATCCTCATCATTTATTCCCAAATTACGATTCATATTGCGCAGTGTACGCTCTAACTCGTGATCGTAGGGAAACAGCGGTTCTCTTCCTCTCCGTGTATTTGGCATACAAGGAGGATAGTTCTGAAAAGAAATCAAAAACAATAAAACAAAGTAAAATCAAGAAAATATCAACTAAACTATAGTAATAAGTTCAAATTAATCTAAAAGCTATTTTCCCCGGCAGCGGCGCCAAAATTTGATACGCTCAAACTTACTTCTCAAATAAGAAGTAAAGCGGTCGCGTCAAGTAAATAACCCAACTAGTGAGGTTGGGATCGTTCCCACGAGGAAAATAGTTTAGACTTAACTTTAACCTATTATTACTATTGTTCGGTCAATTACTTCCTTGGAAAGCAAAAACAATAAAAGGGGGGTTTCTATTTCTAAATGAATGAAAATAACTAACGAAATTGAAAGAGACACTTAACAGCTTTGAATGTTGGAGTTTAATCAATTAATCAAAGTAACTAGGGTTTACGTGTTCCCCACAGGTTCATAACTTGATAATTCTAACTATAACAATTCTTTCCTAGTATCTTGCATGCAAAGTGATAAGTTATGTATTTCTAAATCCTTGGTCCGGCATCTAGAAAATCTCACTCCGCACCTTGGTCCGGCTACGTGTGTTGCTATCCTAACCCTTATCTTTACCTCATATTAAGCATCGTATTCGATATTTGACTAAGTTATTACCTCGTACCAATCAATACTAGCCTATTAGATAGTATACACTAAATCTATGTTAATAATTCTTTTCCTATTATCTACCTCCTTGGTCCGGCAAGTAGCATTAAGGCGAGTTCTAACGTTGGTCATCCGTTAAAAAGACTTCTAAGCGAAAGAATTATCAATACATGCAAGACACTATTCTAGAATTGTTATTTTAGTTAGGTTTTACCTCATTATTCGCCTATGGTTCCCACAACCCTAGTTATGGAGTTTAGTTACCCATAGTCATAATCACAATATTCAAATATATGATATAAGAATTCATGTACTTACCTCAATGAGAAAGAGTAAAATCCGAAAGTTCGCTTGATTAATCAACAAAAATCACCAACAATCACTGATAAAAGTCTCAAGATAACTTAATAATACAGAGTCTAACAATGGTCTGGAGTCTAACCTAATAATCAAAGGTCCAGACTCCGACCCCTAAAACGAGGTTTTTCGAACTATTTATAGAAAATAAAAACCTAATTATACAAGGACTCTATTTGCTTGAAATCTGTCAAAACGCGGCTGGGTCGACGGACCACGCGACGGATCGTCGTGGTCACGACGGACCGTCATGGACTCCGTCGTCCCATACTTGTGCAATTTCTTCTGCTGCTCTCTTTATTACCCTCGACGGCAAGTATGACGGATCGTCATAGACACAACGGTCCGTCGAGGGTCTTCGTTCCAAAACACTTCAACTCTCGGAATCTGGGTACTGGGATTACTTCTCTGAACTTCATGACGAACCTGCAGGACGGACCGTCATAGACACGACGGACCGTCATGGACTCCGTAACCCCACACTTGGTCAGACTTCCCCATCTTCCTTCAGCAGCTGCACTACGCTGCCACCTACGGACCGTCACAAGCACGACGGACCGTCATAAGCTCCGTAGGTGGTCTCTTCTGCATTTCTTCGCTCAAAATCTCCGCATTCAGCTTTGGACAGATTTCCTGCAAAACAAAGAGAAACTTATATAAAAATCAGCACAAAAAGGCTTTTCGGACACACTAAACTTAAGGAAAAAGTATTAATTATACCGTGAAACCACGGTATATCACTGACCAAGTGTGGGGTTACGAAATACATGACGGACCATCGTATCCATGACAGTCTTTCCTGCTGGTTCGTCATGAAGATCAGAGAAGTAGTCCCAGTACCCAAATTCCAAGTGTTTAAGTGTTATGGAACGGAGACCCTCGATGGACCGTTGTGCCTGTGACGATCCGTCATACCTGCCGTCGAGGTTAATAAAGAGAGCAGCAGAAGAATTTGCAAAGTATTGGACGACGGAGTCCATGACGGCCTGTTGCGAGGTCCGTCGACCCAGCCGCGTTTTAACAGATTTCCAGCAGTTGGAGTCCTTTTATTAGGTTTTTGTTTTTTTATAAATTGTTGTACAAAACCTCGTTTTTGGGCTTAGACTCTCATATAGTTAGACTCTCAGATAGTTAGACTCTCATATAGTTAGACTCTTGGTTATTAGACACTTTTATGTTAGACTCTTTGTGAGGACATTATTTTGATTATTACACTTTGGTTTATTACACGTTTCTCTGGAGTTTATTGTTGGTGATTTTGTTGATTAATCAAGTAAATTTTTGGATTTTATTCTTTCTCATTGAAGTAAGTGCATGAATTCTTATATCATATTTATGAATATTGTGATTATGACTATGGGTAACTAAACTCCATAACTAGGGTTGTGGGAACCATGAGTGAATAATAAGATAAAATCTAAGTAAAATAACAATTCTAGAATAGTGTCTTGCCTGTATTGATAATTTTTTCGCTTAGAAGTCTTTTTAACGGATGCCCAACATTAGAATTCGCCTTAATGCTACTTGCCGGACCAAGGAGGTAGATAATAGAAAAAGAATTATCAACATAGATTTAGTGTATACTATCTAATAGGCTAGTATTGATTGGTACGAGGTAATAACTTAGTCAAATATCGAATACAATGCTTAATATGAGGTAAAGGTAAGGGTTAGTATAGCAACACACGTAGCCAGACGAAGGTGCGAAGTGAAATTTTCTAGATGCCGGACCAAGGATTTAGGAATACATAACTTATCACTTTGCATGCAAGATACTAGGAAAGAATTGTTATAGTTAGAATTATCAAATTAGGAACATGTGGGAAACACGTAAACCCTAGTTACTTTCATTAATTGATTAAACTCCAACATTTGAACCTGTTAGGTGTCGACTTTAATTTAGTTAGCTATTTTCATTAATTTAGAAATAAAACCCCCCTTTTATTGTCTTTATTTTCTATGGAAATAATTGACTAAATATTAGTAATAATAGATTGAAGTTAAGTCTGAACTATTTTCCTCGTGGGAACGATCCTAACCTCATTAGTTGGGTTCTTTACTTGTTACGACCGCTTTACTTCTTATTTGAGAAGTAAGTTTGAGTGTATCAAATTTTGGCGCCGCTGCCGGGGAAAGTATCTTTTAGATTAACTTACACTTATTACTATAGTTTAGTCGATATTTTCTTAATTTTACTTTGTTTCTTGTTTTTTTATTCTTGCAGAACTATCTTCCTTGTATGCCAAATACACGGAGAGGAAGAGAATCCTTGTTTCCCTACGATCACGAATCAGAGCGTACACTACGCAACATGAATCGAAACTTGGGTATTAATGATGATGATCCAAACCAGAACATCCCAGCTCCGGTTGATGTTCATGGTCAGTTATGACCCGATGCTCTTGATGAAAACCAACAGAGGGGACGAAATCCCGCTCCACGTCCCCAAGAATACTACAGAGGCTATGACAATATAGCAGACTCCGATGAGCCACTTGTCTTTCCCCCTCTACCACCAGGCCACACCTTTGTGGTAACTAGTAGCCTGATGCTAATGCTCACTGCCAGAGGTTTGTTTTCAGGGCTACCTTCTGAGGATCCACATGCCCATATAGCTAAGGTAAGGGCAGTGTGTAAAATCTGTGTAGGGAGGCCTGACTTGGACTTGGATATAATAGGGATAAGAGTGTTTCCTCTCTTACTTATTGGAGAGTCTGCTATTTGGTTCACTGAGCTCCCTTATAACTCATTTCACTTGGAACCAACTAAGGGACGTTTTCTTAGCACGCTACTACCCGGTCTCAAAGAAACTAAACCACAATGACAGAGTGAACAACTTTGTGGCACTACCAGGAGAGTCGGTTAGTAGTTCTTGGGATAGATTCACCTCGTTTTTGAGAAGCGTCCCAAATCACCGTATAGATGATGAGTCACTGAAGTAATACTTCTATCAGGGAAAAGATGATAATAAAAAAGTGGTGTTGGATACTATAGCGGGTGGTTCCTATGGGGAGTGTCCTTATGCTGAGATTGTCGAAAAGTTAAGAGAAAATCTCCCGGAACAATAAAACTTGGAGTACTAGGAAATCAGTTACTGGGAGAAATACCTTTGCAGTACAATCCACTCACAACCCAGCCACAGATGAGATTCGTGAAGAGATGGCTCAGATAGAACTGAGTTTGGGTTGGTATTAAAACATATCACTGGGGGTACAGAAAAGATTAATGCAGTTAACTACTTGTCTAAACCACCACCACCAAATTATGAATGCTATTATGCGGAGGATTCCTATGCGGTAAATGAGCAGACGGGGGGTTTCAGAACGAGTGACCAAGGCTCAAATCAGGAGAATTGGCGCCAAGGTCAAGGAAACCAAGGTCGGATCTATTTTAACTATAACCGTGAGGGTCATTATGTCCGAGATGGAAACTACAACCGCGACAACAACTTCAACAGGGGTAACTATGGTAACAGAAATGATAGGAATGGGCCCTATGTCCCTTCTAAAAATTGTGAAGCTAATCCTAGGGATAGTGGAGATAGTATGGCGGGAGTTGAGGATATGTTGCACAAAATGATGAGGAGGTTCGATGCTAATGATGAGCATTAAAGAGTTAAAGAGTAATTTAGCGGGTATGTGGCAGAAAGTCTATACACATGCAATATCGATTAAGCAGATTGAGTTGCAAATGGCCCAATTATCTGCGACTGTGAACACACGGCAACCGGGCACTCTTCCTAGCAACACTGTCCAAAATCCAAAAAATGACGGACACTGTATGGAAATCACTACTCGGGGTGGTAAGCAGACCATTGACCCACCTATGCCGTCTAAGGAGGAAAGGTGATAAAAGATAATGATAAGGTGGTAGAGGGTAGTGGCGAAGGAGAAGATAACACTGGAAAAGATGCTGAAGTGCTTATAAAGGTAATTCCCATGCCTAGACCACCCCCCCTTTCCTTAGAGATTAGTGAAAAAGACCGAGGATGGTAAATATCGGCGTTTTATAACAATGTTGTAAATGTCCCTTTGGTAGAAGCTCTAGAACAAATGCCCAGTTATGCCAAGTTTATGAAAGATCTGGTTACAAAGAAAAGATCGGTAACTTGAAAGGGTGAGGATAGAATGCAGCATTGTAGTGCTATTGCTACAAGATCTCTCGTACAAAAGAAAGAAGATCCGGGTGCGTTAAGTATTCCTTGTACACTCGGGTCATTACATTTTGCGAAAGCATTATGTGATCTGGGGGCAAGAATAAATCTCATGCCCCTCTCGATTTACAAGAATTTGGGTTTGGGTGACCCAAAGCCCGCTGCCATGCGGCTACAGATGGCCAATCGAACAGTGAAAAGGCGTATAGGGATACTCCACGATGTGCTAGTAAAAGTGGAGTCGTTCATATTTCCGGCCGATTTTGTTATTCTTGATTGTGAAGTAGATTTTGAGGTGCCTATTATTCTTGGGAGTCCATTCCTTGATACGGGTAGAGCCTTAGTTGATATGGAAAAGGGGCAGATGAAATTTCGGTTGAACAATGAAAAAGCGACTTTCAATATTTGTAGGTCCATGAGGCAGAGTGGTGAGCTCCAATCGGTATCTGCTATATCCTACAAAGAAAAGATGAAGAAGGATTATGACCTAACAAGTGAAAAACGAGAGTGTATGGTTGGGGATTTCGTGATTTTAGACAATTATAGGTTGCGTTGGCTTCTGGGCAAGCTCAAGTCTAAATGGACTAGCCCTTACTTGATTACCCGATTATTCCCTCATGGAGCAGTTGAGTTAGAAACCAAGGAGGGAGTGCGGTTTAAGGTGAATGGAGAACGAATAAAACTCTATTTTGGGCATACTGAATCGGCAAATGAAGTGATCGAGGCATACCATCTTGATAAAGGCTGAGTAATCAAGTGTCCTCAGTCGTGCCGCGACGTTAAATCAGGCGCTTGTTGGGAGGCAAACCAATACTTATAGTTTTTCTTTCTAGTAATGGTAGCATTTTCTACTAATAGGTTTTAAATTTGCAGGCACATCACCAGGAAATTCTACAGAAAATCACTCTGCAGCAGTCACTGACGGACCATCGACGGCCCGTCACGACCACGACGGACCGTCCCATGAATCCGTCGTGCCAGGTACGTGTTTCATTTATTTTCAAAACTAGGGCACACACGACGGAACCAATGAAGGACCGTCACAATTGCGATGGACCGTCGTCAGTGAGTCGTCGCGTCATTAATGAGCGTACCCGACCCGACCCAACTGGGAACTTTTAAATTTTTTTAACCTATAAAACCCCCCACCCCTTCATTTGAACGGTTTCTTTCCCTATTTCTCCCATTCCCTCCCTTTTAAACTTCCCATTTCCTACCTCTCTTTCAACCGATCATTTCCCCAAAATCCCCAATTCCTAAAATCCACTCTCTACTAGTCGGAGTCTGCTGCTGTGGTTCTGTTCTTGCTAACCAAGTGCCTCACTTGCTTGTCTTTCTCCTGTTCTCAGGTATGTGTCTCTGATTTCTACCCATTTACATTGCATTTTTGTTTTTCAATTAGTATTAGCCTAGTCCTTATTGACGGGTCTTCAGTCTTTTATCCAATTTTGTGTAACCTAGGTTGAGAATCCTTAAATTGCCTTGTTAAAACTCTAGAAATAAGTGCTTTAGCATTGCTAGTTTACTCGGTATTTGGGTAGAAACGTATAGGTTAACACTAAGTATTCCATGTGAGTCATAGAGGATGAATGTGGCATCCTCTGTTCTATCATTGAATGACCATTTGAGACCCCGATGACGGACTGTCGTACCCACGATGGACCATCACAGGGTCCGTGCCAACACCCCCAACACCCCACTGTCCAATTTTCTCCAAGTGTCCACCAACAGACTAATGCGACGGACCGTCGTTCCCACGACGGTCCGTCCTGCACAACCAATCTGGTTGTCAGAGACCCTATTCCTAAGGGTCTCTCACTTTTTCTAGGTATCTTCTTACGGACATATACGATGGACCGTCATACCCTCAACGGTCCGTCCTGCACAACCGTTCTGGTTGTCAGAGACCTTGTTCCTAAGTGTCTCCAACTTTTTCCAAGTGTCCTCTTACGGAAATCTACGACGGACTGTCATACCCGCGATGGTCCATCCTGCATAATCGTCATGACGGTCAGAGACCCCTCTCCTAAGGGTCCCCATACTTGTTCTAAGTGTCCCACGATGGACATCGACGATGGACCATTATCATCACGACGGTTCGTCCTGCTTATCCGTCATAATTGTCAGAGGCTTTCCTTCAAGGCTCTCTCTACTATTCCAGAGATCCAAAATCTCTTCACCATACACCGACTGGAGTGGACAACGCGTTCTTTGGGCTGTTATAGTGAAGAGTTGGTCCGAGAGTTCTACGCCTCCTACGTGGCTACTCTCAGATCACAGATTGATAGGCGGGCTGCCCCCGCCAAACAGGACCCACTTGAGCATGTCTGAGTACGTGGCATTCAGGTTGATATCTCCCTGCCTTCCATCCGCCGGTATCTACACGGCGAGGATGTTGATGCCAATCGGACCCCTCTCACCGCCGAGTTCGACTACCGGTGGAAAGTTGTCAAAGATGGCCAAGTCTTGCATGAGCCATCGCTGACAGAGACCACCAAGAGGTAGATGGACTTGCACTTGTCTGTTTATGGAGAGGGTGCTGACTGGGTAACCGAGCCGAAGGGAGCCATCAAGAAGGCTAACCTGACCTTCACGGCTAAGTTCTTATGGTTGATTGTCCTCCACTGCCTTTCCCCCCCAGCCGCTGATAATATAGTCACATGGGATCATGCAATTCTGATGGCGGCAATGATAGCCGGGCTTGGTGGACTTTGCTTGGCTTCTACAGGCGGTCATGCACGAGAGGGCTTTTAAGGTCACAACTACTTACCCTTTTTTGTGATGATATTTTCTTTATGCAGGTTCACTGGTGTGCCCATCTGGCACATTGATCAGCTCAAGACCTCGATGGGTACTGTTGACATCGGCCTCATCAGGGATGAGGCCAATGAGTTGGCTCCACGTTGAGGGCCCCGTCCAGAGTTGCCTCCACTTGGTGACAATCTGGCTGATACGGTAGCACAGGCTCACACGGCTACGTAGGCTGCTTCTGAAACCACTGACACTACCCCGGTCGAGTCTATCTCGGGTAGTAGCACTGCCTCGAGCTCCTCTCACTCAGCCCCTTTCCCCGCTCTGGTCCCGCTTGCTAGGGTCCAGAAACTAGAGGCACAGATGGCTACACTTCTGCATCACATCCAGCCTTGGACGCAGAGGTCTATTGCTGAGGCAGAAGAGCGCTTGGAGCATAGAATGGTCCAGCACACAGAGCGGAAGATCTCTGAGGTTCATCAGCGCTTGGACGCTTTTGAGTTGCGGGTGCTGGCCCGGCCAGCCCCTCAGGTGGATGTGTCGACCCTTCAGGCTGCGGTCGAGAGTCTTCGAGCAGACATTGATATGACCCTAGAGGCTAGGTGCCTGAGTCTGAGGCCCCTTCTGCAGAGATTGTTGAGGACACAGTGATGGCGGCCTTATTCGCCACTTCTGAGATTCCACCACCTCTCCCTCGAGAGAATGCCAAGAGGTGTAAGGTTCGAGAGGAGAATTAGGCTAGAGCACGGAAGAAGGAGCACCGTGAGATGGAGGCTGCGAGGAGACCCTCGCTTGCTGATGAGGAGGTGCGTCGGATGAGGGCTGTAGAGTCAGCTGCTGGGGCATCTATCTCCATCGATGTGGAATAGCGGGAGGCACTACTGATAGTGCTATTGCTGATGAGGACACTACTGAGGGTGTCCAGATTACAAAGGTAGTAGGTTCCGGGGAACCGGACCCACCAGCTTGCTGATCGTCGGCGCCTTGCGCCCCAAGTTTTCTTCACCTACCACTCTCGTATTTCAATTCTTTTATGCATTGGGGACAATTGCATGTCTTTTTTTTGGGGGTTGGGTAAATGGAAAGTGAGTGCTAGGGTGAAGTCTGAGTATCCCAATTCACTATCCTCTTTTGGGGTTTTCTTGCATGTTCTTTTTCCCCAATAGACTGATTATTTTTACTGTTGAACCGGCATGTCTATATGTTGTGTACATAGTTTAACTCTGAAGCATGATGGCTAAAATGATATCCTGATGAAATGAAAATGATGCATGACTAGGCATTGTAATTGATAAATGTGTGGCTCTAAGCATGACATAGAGATACACCATTGCATGACCCTAAGTCTAAAATTCGAACTAGGTTTCTGATAATCTGGTAGAGTAACAAGATGTTAAGTGAGTGTGAGGAAGATTTGAATTGTCCACTGTTTGTACTGAGCTAGAACTTACCTGGTTAGTCCTGCTAAAAGTAAGTTGTAATAGACAATTAGGAAAGGATCATAGCCCCTTGTTCAATATAGCCAATTTTTAGCCTAAATAAAAATAAACCGAATGAGATTAATCCTTCTTTGATCCAAATGATTTGAGCTTAAAATAGACCTTTCTTTTTCACTCCAACTGATCTTTTCTGGGAATAATGTGTTGGCCCTGGTCCCTCCTTGGACATGTGCACCTCAGCTTATGCCAAAAGCATAAGTTGAGGGTGGCTAATGCAGTAAACAACCCTTTCATGTCCTTGACCCAACTTTGCGTATTTTGTACTTTGACTCATGGCAAAGCCATGAGTTGGGGGTGGCTATTATGAGGAAGGCTCTGGAAAGTGGGGTTGAAAGAACAAAGAGAGAGAAAGAACGAAAGTAAAGTGACTCAAGAACCAGTTGAAAGAAAAGTGAAATAATAAAAAAAAGAAAAAAAAAATAAAAAAATAAATACAATAAATACAAGGAAGAAAAGAAGAGAGTCACTTACACAAATGGAGAAAGAGGGGAAAATATCAAGGTAAAAGAATATGAGAAATTGGGTGAAATATAATGATGAAAAGAGGTATGTTTAGACGATATGTCAAGGAGGACAAAAAGTTACTAAAGTATACCTAAATATACCCTACCTGACCCTGAGCCTATGTTACAAGCTAAGAAAGTCCTATCGTGATCCTAAGAGTTGTATAGCGAACTTAAAGTAGTGAAAATAAGGGCAAGCTTATGACAATATGTATGAATGAGTTGTGAATTTGTTATGAGAGTGAGTGTTGAAAAGTAATCCTTATACTCAAACTGAAATCATTGTGTGAAAAATGAGGATGTTGTTTTGAAGTGAGGACACTAGTTGCAATACCGGAAATATTAGCACCTCGGTGAGAAATTGAAGAGGATAGGTGTCAGTGCGTGGTGAGTCTGTTTCATGCTCTAATTCCACATAATTTACGCCTAATAGTGATAACATGCATAAATATGATGAGACTGATCGGGATTGATATCCGAATGATTGCGAAAGATAAAACATGGATGCTATTGTATAAAGATTTCATAGTGGGTCATAGTGCGTCGTTTGAGGACAAACAACGAATTTAAGTTGAGGGTGTTGATATACCGTGGTTTCACGATATTTTTAATGCTTTTTCCTTAAGTTTAGTGTGTGTCCAAAATCCTTTTTTGTGTAAATTGTTTTGTAAGTTTCTCTTTATTTGCAGAAAATCTGTCTAAAGGTGAATGCGGAAGTTTTTGAGCAAGAAATGCAGAAAAGTTACCACCTACGGAGCTTGTGACGGTCCGTAGGTGGCATCGTAGGGAAGCTGCTGAAGAATGATGGGGAAGTCTGACCAAGTGTGGGGTTACGAAATGCATGACGGACCGTCGTAGCCGTGAAAGTCTGTCCAGCTGGTTCGTCGTGAAGATCAGAGTAGTAGTCCCAGTACCCAAATTCCAAGAGTTTAAGTGTTATGGAACGGATACCCTCAACGGACCGTTGTGCCTGTGACGATCCGTCATACCTGCCGTCGAGGGTAATGAAGAGAGCAGCAGAAGAATTTGCAAAGATGGGACGACGGAGTCCATGACGACCTGTCATAACCACGACGTCCCATTGCGAGGTCCGTCGACCCAGCCGCGTTTTGACATATTTCCAGCAGTTAGAGTCCTTCTTTTATTAGGTTTTAGTTTTTTTTATAAATAGTTGTAAAAATCTCGTTTTTGGGGTTAGACTCTCAGATAGATAGACTCTCATATAGTTAGACTCTTGGTTATTAGACACTTTTATGTTAGATTCTTTGTGAGGAGATTATTTTATTATTACACTTTTCTCTGGAGTTGATTGTTGGTGATTTTGTCGATTAATCAAGTAAATTTCTGGATTTTATTCTTTCTCATTGAAGTAAGTGCATGAATTCTTATATCATATATATGAATATTGTGATTATGACTATGGGTAACTAAACTCCATAACTAGGGTTGTGGGAACCATGGGTGAATAATAAGATAAATCTAACTAAAATAACAATTCTAGAATAGTGTCTTGCATGTATTGATAATTCTTTCGCTTAGAAGTCTTTTTAACGGATGGCCAACGTTAAAACTCGCCTTAATGCTACTTGCCGGACCAAGGAGGTAGATAATAGGAAAATAATTATCAACATAGATTTAGTGTGTACTATCTAATAGGCTAGTATTGATTGGTACGAGGTAATAACTTAGTCAAATATCGAATACAATGCTTAATATGAGGTAAAGGTAAGGGTTAGTATAGCAACACACGTAGCCAGACGAAGGTGCGAAGTGAAATTTTCTAGATGTCGGACCAAGGATTTAGGAATAGATAACTTATCACTTTGCATGCAAGATACTAGGAAAGAATTGTTATAGTTAGAATTATCAAATTAGGAACCTGTGGGGAACACGTAAACCTTAGTTACTTTCATTAATTGATTAAACTCCAACATTTGAATCTGTGAGGTGTCTACTTTAATTTAGTTAGCTATTTTCATTAATTTAGAAATAAAATCCCCCCTTTTATTGTCTTTATTTTCTAAGGAAATAATTGACTAAATAATAGTGATTGAAGTTAAGTCTGAACTATTTTGTTCGTGGGAACGATCCTAGCCTTATTAGTTGGGTTCTTTACTTGATACGACCGCTTTACTTCTTATTTGAGAAGTAAGTTTGAGCGTATCAGAACACACAACCTTCCTTGATATCTCAAGACATCATCCCCCCTAAGGAGAATGACTCATTAAGCTTACCAATAACAGACTCCTTAACTCATTTAACTCCTTCAATAGTTGATCAAGGTGTTTATTAGACTTCACCTCAACTACCAAAGACGATTCGGATTTATGATGGACCATAAAACTACCATTTGGAGATTTTTCTAATCTAACACCCAAACGAGCCAACATATGAACATCTCTCACTAGGTCTTTCTTGGCTTCTTCTACATGAGACGCACTACCCATGGTCATACGACTTAGAGCATCCGCAACTACATTGTCCTTGCCGGGGTGGTAGAGAACACTCATGTCGTCATCTTTCAACAATTTCAACCACCTTCTTTTCAAAGATTCAACTCCTTTTGAGTAAACACATACTGAAGACTCCTATGGTCGGTATACATATCAATATTTACACCAAACATATAATGCCTCCATATTTTCAAGGCAAAAACCACGGCCGCTAACTCAAGATCATGAGTTAAATAATTCTTCTCATGTACTTGAGTTAAATAATTCAAATGCGAATTAAGTTGTCTTTCAACTGACTTTATGTTATAAATCAAATAAAAAATATTATTTTTATAAAGTAAGCTATTTTATTTTGATATCATAAGCTATGTAAAACCCACCACCCAAACGTGTTAGCTGTGGTACCAAATTTTTATTTTTAAGCATGAAATTCAGCACCTTTTTACATCTTTTCCACCATATTTGGCGAGAGTCTCTATGTATATAAATTTATTTTTAAAAAAATTCTGAAGTGCATTGTACACCAAACAAAACAATGCATAAGAAATAATCTCTGCACAATTAATGAAAGCAAAACTAATAAAAATATTACTAACACACTCTATTTAGCATAACTCTTTTCCACTCCAACAAACGACCCTTAAATTAGAAGGTAAGCGAGTCCTGAAAGACTTCTCCGTCCTTTGAGTTTTGAGTGGAGAGGGATGTTTTTGTAGGTTCTCATAGCTTCATTTACCAACATACCACTAAACAAAATATGGGTTTACCTTAAATTGCTTATGTAATATTTGCTGCCAAATCGAACTATTCTTTGTCTTGTTACAATGTTCGCTTGCTCAAACCCTTGTTCTTTAAGCTTTTGGCATGAAAACTCCAGAGGCCTCCAGCCAATAAGTAGATATTCTCCCTTATTTCCTTTTTTTTTCTTTTTACATTTTTGTTATTCTAATTTTTTGAACTTCTAATATTGGAAACTTGTCATTGCAATTGTTCTTAGGCAGGTGATAATTTTACAAACCATATGACAAGCTAATCTTGTGGAACTCACAAGCCGAAGTGATATAAAATGTGTAGCTGAATAGCCATATAATATTTTATTGGTAAGAATAGTCTAGAAAATAATTATAGCTTTTAGCGTTGGTTTCTTAGTAAATCTGTGATAATACATAGGTCAGTTACTTTTTGGAGCGACTTCAGGGTGGTGCTAGTTTGACAGAACCTCGAACATAGAGAGCTATTTATGAGATGGGTTATTCAGTACTAAATCCACTCTTGATGTTTATGGAAGTTTACAAACATGAGGTATAAACTATATGAGATAATAACTATTGATTCAAATGTGTGCTTTGGAGATTTGGTTTTGAGATTTTCCCTTAAGCTGAACATGTTGTCGTTATATCAAAAGGTTATCTGGATTATATGGTTCCTTAGTTTTTTGTGTTGCTAATCTTCTTTAAGATTTACAGTGCTGATGTATTGTTATCCTAAAATTATATCCCCCTATTTTGAGATAAATCCTTGAGTGCTGCCTGTTATAATTTTTCTTTCTAGTATGCTTGTCTTACGCTGCTGATCCTTCGAAGGACAACTATAAATTGAATGTTACATGTGGGTTTTCTAGCACCAGTAGGTATTCAGATTGGGTTTCTTCAATTTCTCAATTTCTGTTATGGGCAGCTAAAAACTAGAGAACAATATTTCAATTTCAAAAGTGGTGCTTGAAAATTAAATTTGCAAGTTGGGTTGCAATTTTAGAGTTAAGCAGAAATATCTAGGATCACTTGATTTTTCATTCACAATATAATAGTTCGTTGTGTATCTCTAAATAAAAGACTATTTTCTATTAAAGGTTAAAATCAAGGTATGATATTGCACTCAAGTTCTCGCTCTACCTACATGATGGGTTCCAGTTCAATATTAGTGAACCAACTTTAGTTGATTACTGATCGGCCTAATATGTCAATGATTTTTATCAACGTCCATGCCATTCTTTTTATGAATTCTAAGCAATAAGTAAGCATGTCTTAATTTTTGAACAACTTTAGCTATTCTAGTGTGACATCATAATGTGAAACTACATGATCTAATCTTTCAATTTTTTGTAGTCCACAGTTGTGTATCTGTTACTCAGATTTGTGGTTGATTGGGTGGATGGACAAATCATTTACCTAGAAGCTCGTGAAATGGCTATTGTTGTCGGATTCTGTATGCGCGTACTTCAGCTTTACTCTTCCCACAGAATCGGCGAGGTAACTTGATCATTAACTTTTCTATTTTTTTAGAACATGTTACCCAATTCTTTTGGCAGATGTTGGAATAGATATTGACCTGTGAGAAGTAGTCTAATTATTGAATAACTATGGTTGTTACAATGTTACACCTCCAACACACAAGTTTGTGAAATAATGATTGTTGAATTCTATAAGCGTCTATTTCTGCTTTATTCTTTCCACAATATAAGCAAAGGTAATTTTTTTTATCAATCCACTCTTGTATTTTTTATAACATGTTACCTTAAAATTGTTCTAGAAGAAGTTGGAAGAGGTATTGACAAGTGATAAGTTATGTAATTATTGCATAACCCTGATAGTTACAATGTTACACCTCCAAAATAAACTACAAAGTGAGTCATCGAACCAAAAATCATTTATTCTTTATTAATTAGCTTGTTTTTGGACATGCTATATGAAATAACAACAATAACAATATACCAAGTGAAATCTCACAAGTGAGGATTGAAGAGGGTAAAATGTATGCAAACCTTACCACTACCTCGTGAAGGTAGAAGAGTTATTTCCGAAAGACCCTCGGCTCAAGTGCAACAAAGCTAGGTACAAAAGAGGAGACAATGAAGAGAATATAGCAAGTAACAAGGTAACAATGCGAAGTCTACTGCAAAGGAGTAGAAAACAATAATACAAAATCAATTACAATACAACTAGTACCATGTCAACTACTAGTCACCCTAAGCAAGACAAGATTACACTATCTATCAAACTTCTCCCCTAAGCACTTGCAAAACCACTCTCAAATGGTCCATGTGATCACCGTCATTTTTAGAATATACCAAGATGTTGTCAATGAAGACAATGACAAATGAATCTAGGTAACTTAGAAACACCCTATTCATGAGATCCATAAATACCATTGGGGCATTAGTGAGACCAAAGGACATTACTAAGAACTCATAGCGACCATATCTAGTTCGGAATGCCATTTTTGCTATATCCTCACTTCTAACCCTATGTTGGTGGTACCTCGATGTCAAGTAAATCTTAGAAAATTAGCTTGCCCCTTGGAGTTGATCAAACAAGTCATCAATTCGAGGGAGAGGATACTGGTTTTCAATAGTGACTTTATTGAGTTGGCGATAATCATTCACATTCTAAGGGACCCATCCTTCTTCTTCACAAACGAAACCGGAGCACCCCTAGGAGAAATACTAAATCTAATGAAGCATTTGTCTAGTAAGTCATTGAGTTGAGACTTCAACTCTTTCAATCCGGCCGTAGTCATCCAATAAGGAGGAACTCAAATAGGGTTGGTATCCTTTCACATCCCGAGATCATACCCTAGAAGATACGATACTCTCGAAGTGCAACTGCCGTACTTGACCTCTCAGAGGTCTTGTACAAACCCTTTCGTATCTTTCATTGTATATAAACATATGAAAAGTGGTGCAGAATCAAAACTTTTCACAAATATTTGCATAGTCTTTAAAATCTCTTCCATATAAAACTCATAGTAAATATTAAGTCTCATTCCATAAAATCTTTGATACAAGAGTACTTGGGACACGACCCATACACAATAGAAATATAGTACTACTAAGTCTACTACAATACTTCAAAAGAGAAACAAAAGACATCTACTATGCCCCCGAGTCAAATGAAGACATACTTCAACTTGCTTGAACAATCTTCTAATCCAAGCTTAGCTCTCCAAAAGCACCTTCACCTATGAATCACTTTAGATATAGATAAAAGCATGGAATTAGTTCAACCACATGTAATAAGTATGACATTATGCATAAAAATAATGAAAACAGATATTTACTGAAAATATGCACCTTTTGATTTAAATATCATAATATAATCATAATAACAACATTCAAGAACTTAAAAACACATAATAAATCACTTAGCCAATTTATCACATTTTAAGGCAACCTCACAGTGAACTACTTCACTATACAGTGAACTCCTTCACTATTACAATGAATTTTCTTAACTTCACTTTACACACCTTCTAGCATGTAATCCCCTCAGCAAAAGCTATTCTAAGACTCACTTAAGTAAGACAAATAGAGACTGCCCATACAAGCTCTCTAGGTACAACTAAATGATCCTTAAGACCACCTATAATAAGATCAATACACACTTACAAGGAACCACACATATGAACATGAGATTCTTCTACCAAAGGCTATCAAAAGACTTAATCAAGTAAATCCAGAAGATAATGTCCATGATTGACCTCTTTAGGATTACCTAAATAATCCTTAATACTACCTAAGGCTTAGATGATGTCTACATAATCAACCATCTTCCCTAACTAGAGTCATTCTTAAGAATTATCTATTTAAGATACGAGGTGAGCATTCCTATGCCCTCTTCACAACTTGACTAGACAACCCTTAACTACTCCAGATAAGTACTTATTCTTTTAATATGCTTTCTTAACTTAAGTCATTAAATTTATTAGTTCATTTAAGACTCATTCATCACATAAGGACATTCAAGTAATGGTCTTAGATAATACCTAGGGACTCATACTACCACCTAAACTTCATAGAATTTCTCTAATGGTAATAGGTATCCCATATGATGAGAATAGGTAATAACCGACATATACAATGATAACTAAACATGGACTCCGGAGTTCTAACCTACTCCGATGAGGGTATTCTACTTTCCAAGGGTAGAACTAGGACACATCCCATGTAGGCACATGGTTAAGGATTATGAAGAGATTTTTTGTACTCTTGTATCATTCTCACATAGAGATACATTGTACTCTAGTCTCCGTCTCAAGTAGATGTACTTCCCTACATATACTCACTTGGTGCTAGCATTTGTTCTCATAGAGTCATTGACATTAAAGGTTCATACAAATGGGTTCCGTATCTACTTCATAACCCAATCACATGCACCCTACCAAAGAGGTCCACTTGGGATACCACACAATGGCGACATAGATAGCTCATCATGACTTTCCTAATGATGATATGATGCCGTTCCAGCCAATCAAACCTAAGTCCATCATTCATTACATGAAGGGTACCATTACGGCTCTCGACTTCAAAGTTCATAACCTTATCACTAGGTTTATGGTTCCACGTACATGACCTTCTTAACATCATTTAAGGTCCCACATATAATTCATTAATACATGACAAAGGTGCACTAATCTTACCTAGTCAAGACATCTCATATTCACATATCATTCATACATGTATCAAGTTAGGGACATAAGTCTACTAAAACAAGACACAACAATCTCTACTTTAATACATATAGCATATTATTCTTTGAAACACTTAGGAATGACCCTTATTATCTTTATGTCATCCTATACATTACTATAACATCATCAATATAACCACCGTAGACTCCTATAGACAAGTAGGAAAAATTATGTATCAACTGTAAGACTACACTCATAAACACATAGTCATAGTCTTACATGATCACCTAATATAAATAGGTGAACACATACTTTCACATTAATCACGTGTAGATAGATATGCTCATACTTCACATAAATCAACTACACAAATAATCATAATACTTCAAGTAGTGCCGATGAGGCCATAATCATCATATACATAAAGTAACACCGATAAGGTCACATCAATTGCGAGTAAAACACCTAACATCGCCACCATAAATGGACCACACCAATAAAAACATAATTGAAGTCTAATTAACATAAAATAAATAGAATTAGGGCAGAGTACCACCAATCCATTCTCACCACTTCAACCCATAGCTAAATCATCCAAAGCAATACCATAAGACCCTTACACATGGCCATGACATCAATTCAACACAAAGCTATAATAATCAATGAATCTAAGTCAAATTAATATATATTTATCAATCTAAGACAACCTTTACATAAATTGAATACAATTCTTACATCATTCAATAGCCTATAGTAATATAACTAGAATTCGTAAGCATTAATACAATATCACTTAATCCATAAAGTAGTCAAAAACTAGGATTCATCAATTACATAGGTTCATAGGTTAATTGAGTCAAAATCATCTAATTAACAAAAATGTAGTTAACATACAATGCTTTAAAACCTTTGATTCAAGAACCCATGGATAGATCATAAAATTGGACAATTCATCTTTGAAAACATTAGAAACTCTTTGAATGTTGGGATCTTTGATGAATAGAGTTTCAAGGATCAAAAACAATACCTCAATGAATCTAAGCCTCTAATTTTATGATGAATCACCACTCAAATTTCCAATCCAAGCCCTTCCTTGAGTTTTGGCTCCAATGAAATTCTAGAGAATTTCTAAGGAATTTCGGGTTTGGATATTGAAGAATGAATTCTAAGTTTTAAAAGTTTATAAACATGTTTAAAATACCCAAAAGACCCTTTAGGAACCTCCCGAAGTCTTATTTGGAAGTTGTGTCGATTTACAACTTCACCCCTAGACAATACAGTAAGCTGCGCAGGAAAAGAACCCTCACTGACTGTTCCAAATTACTGGTCGTTTCCCATCTAACGGACCGTTTTGTTGGTCCCTGGTTTGGGAATGAGGTTGGTCTTTGGCTGTTCTCCTCCCATGCCCAAGGTTTAACCGATGACACCCATTTATAGGGCATCGACTGTCCCACGAGCTGTCTACTTCCTCCGTTGTTTGGGGCTGTCTTGGCAGTCTTGGCTTCAAGGAAAGGTCCTTCCTCAAGGACCCTTGGTTGTTCCTTGGGGACTTTCACTGGACGTTTCCAATCCAAATATGTTTGTATACGAGTTTAGTACCTCCCACATCAATTTCGTCCAAAACAAACATATAAAACTCGAGGAAACATGCCAAGACACATAAGGTCATTTCAAGGCAAATCTTTCGAACGTCATGGATGCTCTTAGACGTTTGACCTCCAAACTTTACGAAACTTGACGCACTTCCTATGAACACTATAACTCATATAAGTAACTCATTAACTCATAAAACACATATAAGTATATAACCACATATGAGGCAGATAGGTGACTTAGTCGTCGAACGCCCCTTAACGTATCACTTCCAAATCACCTAAAACTCTAGACACTGCTTCAATACCACATTATAGACCATTTTATGACCTTATACCCTCATTAAAACCATAGTCTCTAGCTTCACCTAAGTCATTTTCGAGGCATTACAATCTCCCCTACTTGGACAACATTCGTCCTCGAATGACACTTGCCACTCTTCGAACACTTCCAAGAATAGAGATTCAACTACCAGCTCATGAACATACCATATAGCACATTATACAATACAAACATATAAGACAACATCACTTTCCACATAATCAAGAGACTCACAACACAACAAGATACTATAAGAATCTCTAAAACTCATTATGCTATAAAACTCACATCCTTCATTCTAAATAGAAAAAAACTCATTTTATATTCATTATCATGATCATATAAATCTGTAATAACCACATTACAATAATTTTTTGACCAAAGAATGAAACAGTGAACATGCTTAAAAAAAATCCAAAAATGCGACATTTTGACAATTCATGATGGAAATATGCTAATATGAAAGACAAAATCATATAAACACATCTTACAACATAATCATAACTTCATAAAATGCACAATGCAAGGAATCAATGAAATTCAATTTCAACAAGACTCCTAATCACAATGCACATGCAATATACTTCTATGACTTTCTACTCTCAAACTTGAGTTGAATAGAAGAGATGAGACAATAAATCAAAACTCCTTTACTCACCATACTACCCACTTAGAAGGAACTCATACTCTAAAGAAACAAAAGAGCTTACCATTATCATCACCCAAAGTTTTTGGAGGAACTTGCTTGGCCTTCCTTCCTCTTAGTTGCAAAAATATGAAAATCTCTCCTATTATGTCATTTCTTACCACAATCAAAGCAATTCCCAATACCAAGTAGACACTCCCCATAGTACCTCTTCCTACAAGTAGCACATGTAGGTTTGCCATTTTGAGAACCACCTCATTTCTCAAATTTCACCCTAGGAGCACTAGGTCATCTTGAGTTTGAGCGCTCTTTTTGAACCTTAGTTGATCTTGATCACTAGATCCACTCCTCTTCAAGATCCTTGCACTTCTCCTATGTTTGGACTCTTCAACATTCCCCTTACCTTGACTAAGGTCAATGAACCTCCCAATCTTCACATTCCTCCTCACATGGAGAAAAAACTCCCCTAAGAATGTCCTCTTGAACTCCTCCTACTCTATGGGACCTGACACAATCAGCCTATTATCTTTCCATTGAGCGTACCACACTTGAGCAACCTCCTCAATTGGTACGAAGCAAACTCCGCCTTCTCCCTAGAAGTCACCCCCATGACATTTAATACCTTGTACACTCAATATATGAACTCTTGGGATCCTCTTCCCCTTTAGAGCCAAGAAAAATAGGAGGATTCATCCGCACAAATTCTGCCAACCTAGAGGTCATAGTGTTTTCCACAACATTCACTCTAGGTGCAAGACCCATATACACATGGGTAGTCAAAGCTTGAGCTAAAGTGATTAAATCCTCTCTAGTCTCTCCATTGTTCATGTATGGGGGAACCACCGGAACCTCATTGCCTTCACCCACAATAGGGACTTGATCACCTTGAGCACCTTGGGGAACTTGCTCAACTTGAGAAGGAATCTCCTCATTCACATCATTCTCCTCAACTCTCCTAGCCGGTGTCCTCCTCGTATACATCTTCATAGAAACACAAGGAAACCCATGAGAAAAGAGTACTCACAACTTTTACTTTACGACATGACATAAGAGTAAAAAAAAAGGGAAACTCTATCATCCTATAGCCTCTCGCCCATAGATATGTTGCAACTCACACCGATGGTCAACACTCTACTAGACGTGACTTGATGAGACTCTTTAATACCTAAGACCACTTTCATAACCTATTCTCTGATACCAATCTTGTCACATCCTGAGACCATACCTAGAAGATATGGCACTCTCAGAGTGCTATCGGCGTACTTGACCTCTGGAGGTCTTGTACAAATCCTTTCGTATCGTTAATAGCATATAAACATATGAAAAGTAGTGCGGAATTAAAACTTTTCACAAACATTTGCATAGTCTTTTAAATCTCTTTCATATAAAATTCATAGGAAATAATAAGTCTCATTTCATCAAATCGTAGACACAAAAGTACTTGGGACACGATCCATACTTAATAGAAAATATAGTAATACTAAGTCTATTACAATACTTTAGAAGAGAAATAAAAGAAATCTATGCCCTCGAGTCAAATGAGGACATACTTCAACTTGCTTGAACGATCTTCAAATTCAAGCTTAGCTCTCCAAAAGAACCTTCACCTATGAATCACTTTAGAGATAGATAAAAGCATGGAATTAATACAACCACATGTACTAAGTATTACATAATGCATAAAAATCATGAAAATAGACATTTATTGGAAATATACACCTTTTAATTTAAATATCATAATATAATCATCATAACAACATTTAACAACTTAGAAGCACATAAGAAATCACATAACCAATCTATCACATTTTTAAGGCAACTTTATAGTGAACAACTTCACTGTACAGTGAACTCCTTCACTGTTACAGTGAAGTTTCTTAACTTTACTTTAGACAACTTCTATCATGTAATCCCCTCACTAAAAGCAATCCTAAGACTCATTTAAGTAAGACAAAGACAGATCACCCATACAACCTCTCCAAGCAGGCCTAAATGATCCTTAAGACCACCTATAATGAGATCAATACACACTTACAAGACACCAAACATATGAACATGAGATTCTTCTACCAAAGGCTATCAAAAGACTTACTCAGGTAAATCAAGAAGATAACATCCATGATTAACCTCTTCAAGATTACCTAAATAAGCCTTATGACTACCTAAGGCTTAGCTCATGTCTACATAATCAACCATCTTCCCTAACTAGAGTCATTCTTAAGACTTATCTAGGAAATATACGAAGTGACCATTTCTATGCCCCCTTCACACCTTAACTAGACAACCCTTAACTACTCTAAATAAGTACTTATTCATTTAACATCCTTTCTTAACTTAAGTCATTACATTCATTAGTTCATTTAAGCCTCATCCATCACATAAGGTCATTCAAGTAATGGTCTTGGATAAGACCTAGGGGCTCTTACTAACGCCTTCAAAGCCTATTGTGCAAAGTCTAGATAGTATCCTATACCACAACATAAAATTCATAGAACTTATCTAATGCTAATAGGTATCCCATATGATGAGAATAGGAAATAACCGACATAGACCATGATTGCTAAACATGGAATACAGATTTCTAACCTACTCCGATGAGGGTGTTCTAATTTCCAAGGGTGGAATTAGGACACATCCCATAAAGGCACATGGTTAAGGAATATGAAGGGATTTTATATTCTCTAGTCTCATTCTCAAGTAGAGATACATTATACTCTAGTATCCATCTCAAGTAGAGCTACTTCCCATAATATACTCACTTGGTGTTAGCGTTTCTTCTCATAGAATCATTGACATTAAAGGTTCATACAAATTGGTTCCATATATACTTCGTAACCCAATCAAATTCACCCTATCAAAGAGGTCCACTAGGGCTACCATACATCGGAGACATAGATAACTCATCATGACTTCCCTAAGGATGATTTGATGCCGTTCTAGCCAATCAAACCTAAGTCCATCATTCATTACATGAAGGATACCATTACCGCTCTCAACTTCAAAGTTCATAGCCTTATCACTAGGTTTATGGTTCCACGTACATGACCTTCTTAACATCATTTAAGGTCCCACATATAATTCATTCATACATGACAAGGGTGCACTAAGCTTACCTAGTCAAGACATCTCATATTCACATATCATTCATACATGTATCAAGTAAGACTACACTCCTAAACACATAGTCATAGTCTTACATGATCACCTAATATAAATAGAAGAACACATACTTTGACATTAATCACGTGTAGATAGATATGCTTATACTTCACATAAATCAACTACACAAATCATCATAATACTTCAGGTAGTGTTGACAAGGCCATAATCATCATAATACATTATGAAATGCCGACAAGGCCACATCAATTTCAAGTAAAGCACATAACACCGCCACCATGAGTGGACCATACCAATCACAACATAATTGAAGTCTAATTAACATAAAATAAAGAGAATTAGGGCAGTGTACCACCAATCCATTATCACCACCTCAATCCATAGCTATATCATCCAATTTAATACCATAAGACCATACCCATGGACATGAACATCAATTCAATAAAAAACTATAATACTCAATGAATATAAATCAATTCAATATAGATTAATCAATCTAAGACAACGTATACATCAATTTTATACAATTCTCTTATTATTCAATAGCCCATAGAAAACTAAAGTAGAATTAATAAGCATTAATACAATATCACTTAACCCATAAAGTAGTCAAAAACTAGGGTTCATCAATTGCATGAGTTCATATGTTAATTGAGTTAAAATAATATAATTAACAACAATTAAATTAACATACAATGCTTTAAAGACAATTCATCTTTGAAAACATTAGAAAACTCTTTGAACGTTGGGCTCCTTGAAGAATAGAGTTTCAAGGATCAGAAACCATACCTCAATGAAGCTAATCCTCCAATTTCATGAACAATCACCACTCAAATCTCCAATCCAAGCCCTTCCTTGAGTTTTGTTTCCAATGGAGTTCTAGATAGTTTTAGGGGATTTTGGTTTGGATTTTGAAGAATGAACTCTTCTAAGTGTTAAAGGCTTATAAACATGTTTAAAATACCCAAAAGACCCTTTAGGAACCTCCCAAAGTCTTATTTGGAATTGGGGTGATTTTACAACTTCACCCCTAGACATTACAGTAAGATGCGCAGGAAAACAACCCTCACAGACGGTTCCAAACGACTGGTCGTTTTCCAACCAATGAGCCGTCTTGTTGGTATTGTGGTTTGTGACTGAGGCTGGTCTTTGGCTGATCTATTTCCACGCCTAAGTGTCAACCCATTATACTCAGCGACGGGGTGTTGAATGGCACGAGCCGTCTACTGCCTCCGTCGTTTGGGGTTGTCTTGGCAGTCTTGGCTTCAAGAAAAGGGTCATTCCTCAAGGACCGTTGGTTGGTCCCTGGGGACTTTCACCCAAACATTTCCAATAAAAATATGTTTGTATACGAGTTTGGTACCTTCCACATAAATTTCATCCAAAACAAACACGTAAAGCTCGACAAAAAATGCCAAGACACACAAGGTCGTTTCAAGGCAAACCTTTCAACCGACATGGACGTTCTTGGACATTTGACCTCCAAAGTTCACGAAACTTGACGCACTGCCTATAAGTACTATAATAACTCATATAAGGACATAATTAATTCATAAAACACACATCATAAGCATATAACCATATATGAGACGCATAAGTGACTTAGTCATCGAATGCCTTTGTCGTCCCTTCACGTTTCCCTTCGAAATCACCTAAATCTCTAGAAACTTCATCTATACCATTTTAGGACCTTATAATATCATTAAAAGGCTCTAGGTTCACCTGATTCATTTTGAGGTATTACATATCTGGTAGCAAGTGAAACCAAAATTAATTTCCCGTTCGGGAGGGATTTCGGGAAGATCATTACGAAAGACCACCGAAAATTCCCTTACTACTATGATTAAATTAGTGGAAGGATTTTCGGAGTCTAAATATTTGACTCTTACAATATGGTATGGACACCTTTTTGAGATCATTTTTCAAGCCTTAAAACAAGAGATAATACGACCTCTAGGAATAGAATTTCCCCCCTTTCACTCTAAGATGGGTTCATTTGAAAAATTGTACTTGACAAATCTTGTTCTAAAATCTATGGAAGCAAAACAATCATGCAACCAATCCATTTCCAAAATGATTTCAAAATCGACCATATCAAGTTCTACTAATTCAACATGAGTAAATCTATTAGGCAATATTATAGGACAATTTCTATATACCCTATTTGCAACCACTGACTCAAATACCGGGGTAGTTACTATGAAAGGTTCATTTAGGATATCAAGAAAAATATCAAACTTTCTAGCTACGAAGGGAGTAACAAAAGATAATGTAGCACCGGGATCAAGTAAAGCATAAAAATAAATAGAGAAGACTAGTAACATACCGGACACCACATTGGGAGAAATCTGTTGTTAAAACCTAGATTGAAGTTCATAAAAGCGATTCTTCTCTGGAGGATCCACATTAGAACCACTAGCTTGAGCTTGACGTTGCCTTTGTCTTGCCCCTTCAAATTAGGTCATCCCTTGTAATAGTACGAAAGACTAAAGCCTAACATGAGAGTCTAAGAGTTGTAACACTGTTATTAGGCCTAAAATAATGAATATATCTAAGTTAGGAGGTGTTGGAGTTAAAACATCAAGGAACATCCACGACGTCCGGTGAATTTGTATCTTGGACTAGTGTAATGACTTGATGTTTTTAAGGAAGTAACTAAGGGTTAATCATGGTGAGGCAATGATAGTGAATCTAGTTTAATAAGAGTTGATTAATAATAAAGGCCAAGTGAGGAGTCCTTACCTTCTAGGGCAAGCCAAAGCCAAGAGCCCAACGCTGTCCAAGAAGGAAGGCTACTGCCTCATTCTTTAGGAGCATGACCACAACTCACTGTCATGATCACAGACAAGGTGCGGGGATCGTTAAGGTTACTTTGACATGGGGTAATAGATGTCATATGACCTATCCACTGTCCAAGGTACCACGAGTCACTTCACGACTCGTGGTTCACACTTGACGGAAGGAAGGGTTGGGTCGTGAAAGTGCCTTAGACAAATGAGAGTATTTGGCAAGGCATTGTGGAGCTACTGCCTAAGATCACCAGAGCCACTTGGCGGGCCTTGGTGCATCTTCACAAAAAGGATCAAGGTGCTCCATGGTCCTGCTTTTGTGAGAAAAATGGAGGGGGGGCTCTTTGGAGGAGCTACTGCTTCACCACTCCACGACCACCACCATGGTTTGTTGTGCACTTCACTGAACGTTAAGTGGGGCGTAGTGATGGACGGGGGCTTCACAATAAAGTTAAGTTGGACTTAACTTTTGGAAGTTCTACTTATGATGGGTAGTTTGGATATGTTGGGGATGGAATATCTATTGACTTTAGGTCAATTTTCAGTGAGTTCCCAATCCAAACAAAAGCTCAAATTGAAAACCAAATTGCTCTCATTTCTCTCTACTTTCTCTGTCTCTATTCATCCTCCATTGAAGAACAAGAAGCTTGAGGAAGAAGAAAAAGTCTCCAAGGTTTCACTCAATTTTTGTGCGCAAAGCTTCATTAAGGTATGTGTTCTTCACTCTTGGGGTTCGTTTCCCCAAGAGGTCCTCTCAAAGTTGAAATTCAATTACCCAAATTCTTAGGGTTTTTGTCTATAAAACGGTTTTCTTCTAAAGTTGAAATTGATGATTGATTGTGTTGAATTATGATTTCCTATGACTAATCTAGTGTAGATTATTGTGTAATTGATATTAATTGTTGGAATTTTTTTTATATATATTGTCCTTTCCCCAATTTCCCTAAATCTTGGTTCTTATTGTGAATTGAAGGGGAATTATGAATGTATTGATTGTTGTGACTATCCTATTAAATCTTGGGACTTACTAGAGACATGTATTCTGGGGATTAGACCTAATTCTTAAAGAATTCATGATGAAACCTTTGCCCTTAAACCCTAGGGTATGAATTGAAGCTAATTGGGATGGTGATGATACAATTGGCTTAGTATTGTATTGATTACTATTGTATACTGTTGTTACACCTATTGTTGGGTGGAATTGATTGGTTGATGGTAAAACCGTGAATGATGGCCTATGAAGGAGATTGGGTAAGCCTTGTGATCACAAACCTTTACTTCAATTATGATTACTTGTGTTTAGTGATGAAGCTATATTGAAGTATACCTTATGAAAAGATTAATTAGGGTTGTATGATGATGAATTGAAATGTCTTGATTTATGAGTTGTGAGTTGTTGGCTAAGATGTAATGATATAAGGTTGATGATGAATTTTCTCTATGCCTTATTATGATATGGTGATGTAAATGTGCTAACCTCACATGTGTGAATCGTATTGAAAGGACAATACTACGACTATGACTATATAATGGGTTGACCCTATGACCTAAACTAAGTTATGGTTATTAATAAAAGACGTTTAAAAAAGGACTCTAGCTTAGCGCCGAGTGAACTTGAAGATGAGGGGTGGAACCATCCCAATGTGGAAGGTAGGGTTTCTCCATAGTCCTGATGAGGTGGATAACCTCACGTCCTAAAGGGCATAGAGTGATGCTTCCATCTACGCCTCTAAGTTTAATAAACTATGTTGCCCTCATAGAAATACTAGCTAGTGGATCCACCTTAAAATTCTATGTTCATGTTTGGTTCTACCTTGGCAAGTAGACCACCTTCCGTCAGTGTAAGGTTTCACACACCGGATTTCACACTTAGTTCTTGTGGTCTATGTCGGTTAAGGCAAGTGTTCCCAAAAGGTATAATGAAGTAATAAAGTGAACTCTAACTAGGATGACCTAATGGGTTTGACTTGGACTAGATAGGGGTATGTGACACTACCTATACATTACACTAGTTAGCCTTGAAGGAAGTCTTAGAAGGATGTTCTTATGTTATTATATACTTATAAAATGTAAATTATATGTATATGTTGATCTTACATGTTCATGACACTATCTGATATTGGTTAACTTATGGACATGTGGTTGGTATCTATTGCTAAAGTATGATGATGTTAACTCTTAAGGATATGGTATGTAAAGTTACGCATTGCTTATAGTTCTTGTTGGGTTTACTTGGCTGAGTGAGGTTATGGGGCCTTACATAGTCATTACACTAGTTGACTTAATGGGGGGTGTATGAGTGATGGTCTTGCTTAGGTTGTAATGTTATGAACTCTTATATATGATTGTTGATATTATAACTTGGTGATAGAGTTATCTTGATTATGTGCTCAATTTTGTTGATTTGCATGTTGACTTGACTAGACTTGGTATTGTTGGTCTTGTGATATACACGATCTTGACTTAATGAATATGTTCTATTGACTTGTATTGGTTTTTGAATGTGCATAATGTGTTTTCAAAGTAAATTAGCATGCTTAATTGTAATTTCCCCCTTTTGCATGATTTCTATGTTGTGTGTTATATGTGCCCATGCCTAGTAAAAGTGATGTGCTAACCTCATTTCTCCCTTTGTCCCAAACATTTTAGGTTCCGGTCCTTGAAGGGTTCGTTAGCATTTGCAAGGAAGGCTTATAATCATTCTCCAAGTGGGTATGTCCTCAAGTCCGAGGATGATACATTGTGTTTACTCTAGATATGGTTATTTGTTATAGTCTAAAGATGATCATTTCATTCATTTTTTTTTCAAAATATTTTTGTAATCTCTAAGTGGTATTTCTACATTTGTGTAAAGGCTCGTGCCGATATGGTTAACTGCGTTTCGATGGTTTAATATGAGACATCCATTTTAAGACTATGTAATCTTCTTATATGAAGGGTCTATGTATACTTGATATAAATATATTATGTGTAAGCGAGAGGTCTAAGTAAGACTCATGAAGTAGTGTAAATGAAAAGTTTAAATTTTTTTGCATTTTTAAATTATGAATGTAATGATGTATGCTAGGAGGCTAGTCCTAGTCCTCTCCGAGAACGACGAAGCCGATTACGTTTAGGGGGTACTTCCCGGGTGTGACAGACTTAGTATCAAAGCACGAGGTTGAATATCCCTAGAAAAGATGTCTCAATAAATGACGTCTATGTAGATTCTTATTCATAATTGTGAAGTGCGCCACACTTATGAATGAGAGACTATGTGATTCTTAGAAACTCTCATCTTCTTGTATTCCAATGTCATGCCTCTAGAGTCTTGTTATGTGCTTTCACCTAAACCTTGTATCGTGGTTATAAGTATGAATACTTGAAGGGTAGCGGCACGAAGTGCCGAAGAAGGCATTGCTAATGTGGGAGATAATGACAATCAAGCTCCTCCACAAGACAATCAAGTGCCTCTACTTGAAGAAGTTGCTATGCGTGATGAAGTTCTGGTTGTTCCTCCAGCGATGTACGATGGAGAGATAAGGTCGGCTTTTATTAATTTGGCCTAAACCATGACCTCTCAAGCCAATGCCGTCACTTCTCAAGTCCAAGCCATGATGGCCCAAGTGAATAGGGAGGTTGAACCTCGAGTGCCTCAACATGGTAGCACTATGGCCTCTCATTTGAGAGACTTTACTAGGATGAACCCAGCCATGTTCTTCGGTTCGAGATCAAATGAAGACCCTCAAGATTTTCTCCATAAGGTATATAAGATTATCTATGCTATAATGGTGACTTCAATTGAGAAGGACGAGTTGGCGGCCTATCAACTCAAAGATGTGGCCAAAACTTTGTATGTGAAATGGAGGAATAATAGGGCACTAAGAGGTGGTCCAGTGACTTGGGAGATCTTTAAGAAGTCTTTCCTTGATCAGTTCTTCCCTAGAGAGTTAAGGGAAGATAAGGTAGAAGAATTCATCACTTCATCAAAGTGGTATGAGTGTACTTGACTATTCCTTGAAATTCACTAAATTGTCCAAGTATGCTCCATCCTTGGTGTCTAACCCAAGGGATGAGATGAGTCAATTTCTTGATGGGTATTCAAAGACTTGTTTACAGAATAGAGTTCGACTATGCTACATGATAATATAGATATCTCTTGTCTCATGGTTAATGCTTAACAAGTGAATTAAAGTAGGCTAATGAGGAAGAATAGGGAGGCCAAGAGGCCACAGCCTTATGAAAGTGAATCTTCAAAGGGTAGGCTTGACATTCAATACAAGCCTAGATTCAACAAGAGGTTTTCTAGTCATGTTCCTTACAAATTTACCAAGGCTCGTGATGATAGGGTGACTAACCCTAAGCGTAAAAAGTGAAAAAGGTACTATTTCACCTAGCAAGAAACTAACTTGTGGAAAGTGTAGCAAGAAGCATTATGGTGATTGCCTAATTTGGACGGAAAATAGATATGGGTGTGGCAAGAGTTGCCATAAAATTAGGGACTGCCATTATTTGAAGGGGCAATACAAAGGTAGTTGTCAAGCTAAAGCAAGTGGTTCTAATGTTGACGCTCCAAAGAAGAATCGTTTTTACGATTTTTGCTCTAGGGGTGAAATGAGAATTCTCCCGATATGGTGACCAATATGTTACAAGTCTTCTCTACTTATGTTTATTAGTTGATCCGGGTGCTACACTGTCTTTTAGTCTTCTTTTATAGCTAGGGAGTTTAATATTTGACCTGATATTGTAAATGAACCTTTCATGGTAACTACCCTAGTAGGTTTGTCAGTGGTTGCAAAGAGGGTATATAGAAATTGTCCTATAATGTTTCCCAATAGAGTTACTCATGTAGAATTACTGAAACTTGATATGGTTGATTTTGATGTCATCTTGGGGATGGATATGTTGCATGATTGTTTTGCTTTCATTGTTTGTAGAACAAGAGTTGTCAAGTTTAATTTTCCAAATGAACCCGTCTTAGAGTGGAAGGGAGGAAATTCTATTCCTATCTCTTGTCTTAAGGCATGCAAAATTATCTCAAAAGAGTGTTTATACCATGTTGTAAGAGTCAAAGATTTAGACTCCGAGAATCCTCCCATTGAGTCCTTCCCGTAGTGAGGATATTTCTGGAGGTCTTTCCTAATGATCTTCCGGAAGTTCCTCCCCAACCGGAAATTGATTTTGATATTGACTTGCTACCAGATACCAACCCCATTTCAATTCCTCCTTATTGGATGGATCCGGCTGAATTGAAAGAGTTAAAGGGTCAACTCAATGACTTACTAGACAAAGGATTCATTATACCTAGTATTTCTCTATGGGGTGCTCCAAATTTTTTTGGTAAAGAAGAAGGATGGGTCCCTTAGAATGTGCATCGATTATTGACAACTCAATGAAGTCAGTATTAAGAACAAGTATCCTCTCCCTCGTATTGACAACTTGTTTGATCAACTCCAAGTGGAAAGTTACTTCTTTAAGATTGACTTGCGATCGGAGTATCACCAACTTAGGGTGAGAGGTGAGGATATACCAAAAATGATATTTCGAACAAGATATGTTCACTATGAGTTCTTAGTAATGTCCTTTGGTCTCAATAATGCCCTGGAGGCATTTATGGATCTAATGAATAGTGTGTTTTGAAGTTACCTAGATTCATTTGTCATTGTCTTCATTGATGACATCTTAGTATATTCAAAAAATGAGGGTGAAAACATGGACCATTTTAGAGTGGTTTTGCAAGTACTTAACAAACGCCAACTATATGCCAAATATAGCGAATGTGAGTTTTCGTTGAGGTCGGTGGCGTTTCTTGGTCATATCATCTCTAGTGAGGGAGTTGAGGTTGATCCAAGGAAAATCGAGGGTGTGAAAAATTGGCCTAGACCATTGAATTCAACGGAGGAGTTTATTGGGTTTAGCGGGTTATTATAGGAGGTTTGTGGATAGTTTTGTGTCCATTTCTTCTCCCTTGACTACCTTGACCCAAAAGAGTGTGAAATTCAATTGGTCGGAGGCATGTGAAAGAAACTTTGAAATTTTGAAAGATAAGCTTACTTCCACTCTAGTATTGATCCTATCGGAGGGTACTAAGGGTTTTGTGGTATATTAGGGTGCATCTTGAGTAGGCTTGGGGTGTATTCTCATGCAACATGAGAAAGTAGTAGCTTATGCCTCTAGATAACTCAAGGTGCATAAGAAGAATTATCCAACTCATTATCTTGAGTTAGCGGCTGTGGTATTTGCCTAGAATATATGGAGGCATTACTTGTATGGTGTTCATGTTGATGTGTATACCTACCATAAGAGTCTTCAATATGTGTTTACTCAGAAGGAGTTAAATCTCCGACATAGAAGATGGTTGGAATTGCTGAAAGATTACAACATGAGTGCCCTCTATCACCCCGACAAGGCTAATGTGGTTGCGTATGCTCTAAGTCATATGACCATGGGTAGTGTGTCTCTCGTGGAAGAAACCAAGAAAGACCTAGTGAAAGATTTTCATAGGTTGGCTCGTTTTGGTGTTAGGTTGGAAGATTCCCCATATGGTAGTTTTACGATTCATCATAACTCTGAATCGTCTTTGGTGGTGGAGATGACGTCAAAACAACACCTTCATCAACCATTGATGGAGTTGAAGGAATCGGTTCTACGTAAGCTAAATGTGTCATTTTCCTTGGGGGGATGGTGGTTTGAGGTACCAAGGAAGGTCGTCTGTTCCCAATGTTGATGAGTTGAGAAACCGAATCCTCGAGGAAGCTCATGGTTTCCGTTATTCCATCCATTCGGGTTCTACAAATATGTACCATGACCTTAAGAAATGTTTTGGTGGGAGGTCTTGAAGAGAAACATAGCAGAAATTGTTGCAAAATGTCCCAATTGCCAATAAGTGAAAGCCAAGTACCAATAGCCGGGTGGTTTACTTCAAGAAATCCAAGTTCCCTCTTGGAAGTGGGAATACATTAACATGGATTTCATTGTAGGTTTGCTCGAACTCAAACACAACATGACTCTATATGGGTGGTTGTGGATAGGTTGACCAAGTCCGCTCATTTTATTCCCTTCAAGTCCACTTACTCGATGGAGGAGTAGATGAGATTGTGTATCCTCATGATATTCTGTTATCCATCATATCTGATAGGGGTTCACAATTTACATCTAGGGTTTGGAGGTCATTCCAAAAAGGTTTGGGTACAAAGGTGAAGCTAAGCACTTCTTTTAATCCCCAAACGGATGGCCAGACAGAACGTACTATTCAAACACTTGAGGATATGCTCAGAGATATTATAATTTACTTCAAGGGAAATTGGTATAAACTTTCCTTTGGTTGAATTTTCTTACAACAATAGTTACCATTCATCTATATCTATGGCTCCTTTTGAAGCCTTGTATTGTAGGAGATGTAGATCTTCGATTTGATGGTTTGAAGTGGGTGAGTCTTCACTTTTGGGTCCCGAATTGATTTATAAGACTTTGAAGAAAGTTCATATAATAAGGAATCTCTTGAAAACATCCTATAGCCAGCAAAAGTTTTATGCCGACCATTGGAGGAGAGACTTAGACTTTGAAGAAGGTGATAAGGTGTATCAAAAATTTGACCTATGAAAGGAGTGGTGAGATTTGGAAAGAAAGGGAAGTTGAGTCCTCGTTATGTGGGTCCTCATGAAATTTTGCACATGGTTGGCAAGGTTTCATATGAGTTGAGACTACCTAGTGAGTTGGCTTCAGTTCATCCGGTGTTCAATGTCTTCATGCTTAAGAAGTGTACCGGTGATTACGGGTCCATCCTTCTTGTTCCTTAACATGCTTACTTGTCTATCAAGGATTTAAATTGAAACGTCCTCATAAGAGAGGTTCTCTTGCACATCTAGACCCTTAATAGGAAGAATGGACTCTGGATCACCGATACACTTCTTAAGCATGGAGACATGGAACACCGGATGAACCGAATCCAATTCACTAGGTATCTCAACTCATATGCAACCTTGACAACCCTGTGCAAAGTTTCATTAGGACCCACATAACGAGGACTCAACTTCCCATTCTTGCCAAATCTCACCACTCATTTCATAGGTCATATTTTTAGATACACCTTATCACCTTATTCAAACTCTAAGTCTCTCCTCCTATGGTCAGCATAAGACTTTTGCCGACTATAGGCTATTTTCAAGCGATTTCTTATTATATGAACTTTCTCCTAAGTTTTATAAACCAATTTGGAACCCAAAAGTGAAGAATCTCCCACTATAAACCATCCAATTGGAGACCTACATCTCCTACCATTCAAGGCTTCAAAAGGAACAATAGATATAGATGAATCGTAACTATTATTGTTAGAAAACTCAACCAAAGGCAAGTGTTTATCTTATGTGTCCTTGAAGTCAATTATACAAGCTCTAAGCATATCCTCAAGGGTTTGAATAGTATGTTCCGCTTAACCATCCGTTTGGGGATGAAAACCGGTGCTTAGTTTCACCTTTGTACCCAACCCTTTTTGGAATGACGTCCAAAACTATATGTTAATTATGCACCCTTATGTGATATGATGGATAAAGAAATACCATGGCGACACATAATCTCATTTATGAAGTTTTTTGCATAATCCTCCACCAAGTATGTGGATTGACGGCAATAAAATGAGCTGATTTGGTCACCCTGTCCACAACCACCCATATAGAGTCATGTTCATTTTGTGTCCGAGGAAAACCTAACACAAAATCATATTAATGTCTTCCCACTTCCTAGTGGGAACTTGTATTTCTTGAAGTAAACCACCCGACTTTTGGTGCTCGACTTTTACTTGTTGACAATTGTGACATTTTAAAGCAAATTCTGCTATGTCCCCTTTCAAGCCTTCCCACCAAAACACTTCTCTAAGGTCGTGATACATCTTTGTAGAACCCGGATGAATAGAATAACGGGAACCATGAGGTTTGTCAAGAATCTGGTTTGTCAAATCATCAACATTGGGAACATAGAACCTTCCTTGATACCTCAAGACACCATCCCCCCTAAGGAGAATGACTCATTAAGCTTACCAATAACTGACTCCTTCAACTACTTCAATCCTTCAATGGTTGATCAAGGTGTTGCTTAGACTTCACCTCAACTACCAAAAAGATGATTCGGATTTATGATGGACGATAAAACCACCATTTGGAGAATCTTCTAATCTAACACCCAAACGAGCCAACCTATGAACATCTTTAACTAGGTCTTTCTTGGCTTCTTCTACATGAGACACACTACCCATGGACATATGACTTAGAGCATCCGCAACCATATTGGCCTTGTCAGTGTGGTAGAGAACACTCATGTCGTAATTTTTCAACAATTCCAACCACCTTGTTTGTCGGAGAGTCAACTCCTTTTGAGTCAACACATATTGAAAACTATTGTGGTCCGTATACACATCAATATTTACACCAGACATATAATCCCTCCATATTTTCAAGGCAAATACCACGACTACTAACTCAAGATCATTAGTTGGATAATTCTTCTCATGTACCTTAAGTTGTCTAGAAGCAAAGACTATTACTTTCCCATGTTGCATAATAGCACACCCTAAGCCTACTAGGGATCCACCACAATATACAACGAAGCCCTTTGTACCCTCCGATAAAGTCAACACTAGAGGCGGAGGTAAGCCTTTCCTTCAAGATTTGGAAGCTTTTTTCAAATGCCTCAGACCACTCAAATTTAATACTCTTTTGGGTCAAAGTAGTCAAAGGAGATGCAATGGTCGCAAAAACATCCACAAAATTCCTATAAAATTCTGCTAGACCAAAGAAACTCCTAATGTAGGTTGGAGTCAATGTCCTTGGCCATTTTTTCACCGCTTCAGTTTTCCTTGGATCAACCTCAACTCCCTCACTAGATATGATATGACCAAGAAATGCCACCGACCTCAACCAAAACTCACATTTGCTATACTTGGTAAATAATTGGTGTTCCATAATCACTTGCAACACCACTCTCAAATAGTCCACCTGATCACCCTCATTTTTTGAATATACCAAGATGTCTTCAATGAAGACAACGACAAATGAATCTAGATAACTTGGAAACACCCTATTGATGAGATCCATAAACATTACCGGGGCATTAGTGAGACCAAAGGACATTATTATGAATTCATAGTGACCATATCTAGTTCAAAATGCCATTTTTGGTATATCCTCACCTCTCACCCTAAGTTCGTGGTACCCCGATCTCAAGTGAATCATAGAAAAGTAGCTTGCTCCTTGAATTTGATCAAACAAGTCGTCAGTCCGAGGGAGAGGATACTTGGTTTCAATAGTGACTTTATTGAGTTGTTGATAATCAATGAATATTCTAAGGGGCCCATCCTTCTTCTTCAGAAACAAAACCGGAGCACCCTATGAAGAAATACTAGGTTAGTGAAGCCTTTGTCTAGTAAGTCCTTGAGTTAAGACTTCAACTCTTTCAATTCGGTCGTAGCCAGCCGACAAGGAGAAACATAAATAAGGTTGGTACCCTGTCACATCTCGAGAACACGCCCTAGAAGATATGGAACTCTCGGAGTACAACCGGCGTACTTGACCCCTCAGAGGTCTTGTACAAACCTTTTCGTATCGTTCATCTCATATAAACATATGAAAAGTAGTGCGGAAAAACATTTGCATAGTCTTTAAAATCTCTTTCATATAAAACTTATAGGAAATACTAAGTGTCATTTCATCAAATCTTAGACACAAGATTACTTGGGACACGGCCCATACACAAAAGAAATATAGTACTACTAAGTCTATTATAATACTTAAAAAGAGAAATAGAAGACATCTATGCCCTCGAGTCAAATGAGGACATACTTCAATTTGTTTGAATCATGTTCTAATCCAAGATTAGCTCTCCAAAAGTACCTTCACCTTTTGAATCACTTTAGAGATAGATAAAAACATGGAATTAGTACAACCACATGTACTAAGTATGACATAATGCATAAAAATCATAAAAACGGACAGTTATTGGAAATATGCGTCTTTTGATTTAAATGTCATAATATAATCATAATAACAACATTTAAAAATTTAGAAACAAATAAGAAATAACTTCGCTAATTTATCAAATTATTAAGACAACTGTACAATGAACTACTTCAGTGTACAGTGAACTCCTTCACTGTTATAGTGAAGTTTTTTAACTACACTTTAGACAGCTTCTAACATGTAATCCCCTCACTAAAAGATATCTTAAGACTCACATAAGTAAGACAAAGAGAGACCGCCCATTCAACCTTTCTAGGAACACCTAAATGATACTTAAGACCACCTATAATGAGATTAATACACACTTACAAGACATCAAATATATGAACATGAGATTCTTCTACCAAAAGCTATCAGAAGACTTTCTAAAGTAAATCAAGCAGATAATGTCCATGATTGACCTCTTCAAGATTACCTGAATAATCCTTAAGACTCCATAAGACTTAGATCATGTCTACATAGTCAACCATCTTCCCTAACTAGAGTCATTCTTAAGACTTATCTAGTTTAGATTGGAAGTGACCATTCCTATGCCCCCTTCACACCTTAACTAGACAACCCTTAACTATTGTAGATAAGTACTTATTCATTTAATATGATTTCTTAACTTAAGTCATTACATTTATTAGTTCATTTAAGAATTATTCATCACATAAGGACATTCAAGTAATGGTCTTCGATAAGACCTAGAGATTGTAACTAACACTTTTAAATCCTATTGTGCAATGTCTAGATAGCATCCCATGCCACCACAAAAACTTCATAGAACTTATCTAGTGCTAATAGGTATTCCATATGATCAGAATAGGCAATAACCGACATAGACCATGATAGCTAAACATGGAATTTGGAGTTCTAACCCACTCCGATAAGGGTGTTCTACTTTCCAAGGGTAGAACTAGGACACATCCCATGTAGGCACATGGTTAAGGAATATGAAGGGATTTTATGTACTTTAGTCTCATTATCAAGTAGAGTTACATTTTACTCTAGTCTCTGTCTTAAGTAGAGCTACTTCCCGTAACATACTCACTCGGTGCTAGTGTTTGTTCTATAGAGTCATTGACATTAAAAGTTCATACAAATGGGTTCCATATCTACTTCTAACCCAATCACATTTACCCTACCAGAGAGGTCCACTAGGGATACCATACATTGGCGACATAGATAGCTTATCATGACTTTCCTAAGGATGATGTGATGCTATTCCAGCGAATCAAACCTAAGTCCATCATCCATTACATGAAGGATACCATTACGGCTATCGACTTTAAAGTTCATAACCTTACCACTAGGTTTAAGGTTCCACGTACATGACCTTCTTAACATCATTTAAGGTCTCATGTATCATTCATTCATATATGACAAGGGTGCACTATGCCTACCTAGTCAAGATATATCATATTCACATATCGTTCATATATGTTCAAGTAAGGAACACAAGTCTACCAAAACAAGACACAACATACTTTTCTTTATTACATATAATATATCATTCTTTGATGCATTTAGGAATGACCTTTATCATCTTTATGTCATCCTATACATTACTATAAGATCATTAATCTAGCCATCATAGACTCCTAAAGTCAAGTAGGAAGAATCATGCATCAACTTTAAGACTACACACATAAAGCCATATTCATTGTCGAACATGATTATCTAATATCAATTGAAGAACACATACTCTCACATTTCTTCACATGTATATAGATATGATCATAGTTCACATAAATCGACTTCACAACTCATTATAGTAATTTAAGTAGTGCCGACGAGGCCATGATCATCATAATACATAAAGTAACACCGACAAGGCCACATCAATTTCAAGTAAAGCACATAACACCGCCACCATAAGTGGACCATACCAATCGCAACATAATTGAAGTCTACCTAACATAAAATAAAGAGAATTAGGGAAGCGTACCATGAATCCATTCTCACCACTTCAATGCATAGTTAAATCATCCAATTTAATATCATAAGGCCCTTACCCATGGCCATGAACATCAGTTCAATACAATTATCACAATAATCTATGAATCTAAGTCAATTCATTATAGATTTATCAATCTAACAACAATTAGACATCAATTGAATACAACTCTTACATCAGTCGATAGCCCATAGAAAACTATATTAAAATTCATAAGCATTTAGTCAACATCAACTCAATTAGATTAATATTCAATAGATCTAAGAATATATAATACTCAATTGATCAAATTAAAACAACCTGTTGTCACGACCCAAAAGTATCCCCTAGAAGTTAGGGAAAACCCTTGGGTCATGACCGGTCGTACTTGACCCTTTTGGGTCTTGTACAAGACCTTAACTATCGTTCATTACATAAGGCATGAAAACTAGTGAGAAATTAAAAAATTTCATGAATAAATTAATAAAAGGAAATCTTTCATAAATACTTAAAGAATCTCATTGTCACAAGCCAACTTAAGACACGACATAATATCTTAGGGACATGACCCTTTACATTATAAGAAAATACATAATAAGTCTTTAAATTAATAAATTAAGAAAAAGACTATTCCCTCGAATATATGTGGACATAATTTGCCTTGAGAGTAACTTTCCCAAGCTTCACCTTCTAGTCTTGAACCTTGTTTCCAAAAACCTATACTTATAGAGTATAAAAAGTATGGGGTTAGTACAAATGATGTACTGAGTATTGCATATGCAAAAACATGCAAAAAGGGACATTTTAGTATAAAACACATTTTCATGCCTATTAGGTGAAACATTCATGAATATAGAAGCAAAACATCATAAGGAACATCATTTAACACTTACATAAGGATTCCCAAAATTTTAAACCAAAGGAAGCAAAATACAGTAAAGTGATTAAAATTGTAGTGAACTCATTTGACCTTTACAATGAACTAAAATGACTCCAAAGTGGTGAACTTCCAAAGTATTTCCAATGCGGAAGTAAGCTCATTTCCATTTGACTTTTCCTAAATAAGGTCATTCTAAGACTCACTAAGGTAAGACATAAAGGAAGTACGCATATGCCTTCTTCAATACACACTAAAGCGACCCTCAAGACTACCTCCTTTTTGGCATACTCACCTCGGGAGAACTAGCACCCACTCAATGACAATGCAATAGAAGAACACCCAACAACACACCAAGAATTCCCTTTCGGAATGCCTAATTAGTGCAATGAGTAGATGGCGTCCCATACCACCACCTACCCTAAGTAGTACACTCTTTTCGAAGACTTGATACTAAGTCTCCCCTTTTGGAAGGTCCTACCAATTGAATGGATAGATAGCGTCCCATACCACCACCTAACCTAAGTAGTAAGTTCTTTTTGGAGACTTATTTCATTCAATTCAAATAAGAATTCACCAAGACTCCCCTTTCGAAATGCCTACCTAGTGTAACAGATAAATAGCGTCCCATTCCACTACCTACCCTAAGTAGAACACTCCTTTAGAAGACTTCGTACATTCATTGGTTGTGTGAGAGGTTAGCTTAACCGACATAGACCATGAGAGCTAGACATGGAGTCCCGATATTAACCCCTATCGGATGAGGGATCCTAACTTAGCTAGAGTAAGGTCATTCTTTTTAGCTTTTACATGGCTTTCCCATTAACTACACCTATGGGGGCGCATAGTTAAGGGATAAGGATATTGCTACTATGTGAATCATTATATACTAATGAGGAGTACTCATCTCAAGAGGTACATTGGAATACACCATCTCAACTCACGAAGTGTAACCAACTCTTCTTTATATCATCTCGGTATTAGACATAACCCCCACGAATTCTAAACATTATAATCTATAGGTTAAGGATAACTAGTGAACCCCACATCTCAACTCACTAAGGGCATTCATCCTTCGATCTATCTTATAAATCTCTTAAGATGTAGTGAGGTTGCTACTAAACACTTCATATGAACTCACGAAGAGTTGTCACCCCAAGACTCCCCTTTCGTACTTAACTTAGCTTCATTCATTCATTCAAGTGTGAGTGTGTGTACATGTGAACACACCTTGCGCATAAGAATAATTTCATTTATATTAACTTCTATACATGATTTAGACCTTCATTCATCAAATCACACACTTCATGTGCTTCACATAATCATATACTTCATTTAGACATAACCTAAGAAAAACATGCACTTCAGGCTTCACAAAAACACAATACAAGAACCATATTCATTACCATTTCCTTTCACATATTTAGAATTCAAAGCCACACTGACAAAACATATTAAGCATAAACAAATTCATCAAGTAAACACCACCACAAAGAAGGTGGACCATACCACTCAAAAGCAATTTATGATAACAATTATACACTAAAAGCAACTCACCGTTTAACCAAGTCATCACTACCTATAGCCAATTTCTCAATATTTCATCATAATAAGGCCCTTATGGCAGTAGATAAATCATAACAAAAACACAAGAAGAGAAAAGCGCATACCCTACACAAACATGTCTTTTTAACCAATTTCTTAAGCTAAAAGTTTGAAATATGCATAATCATGAGTTCAATAGGGTTTTGACATTAAAATAATCAATATTTACTAGAAGAAATACATTGAATCATTAAAACACTTTTACAGTACGAACAATTCTTAAAATCAAAGATAGAACAAAGTAGAGTTTGAAAACCCTTTTTAAAATCTTTTGAAAATGACTCCTTGAATGGAAGAGGGTTCAAGTATGGAAACCATACATCAATGAGAAGGAATTCCACTAATTGTGGTGAAGAAATACGTCCAAACCAGCCCTCATTGCCTTCCTTGAGTCTTAGATCCAATGGTGACTTTGAGGGAGTTTTCTTTAGAGAGGGAGTTTGAATATTTGAACTGAGGGGTATTGTCTAGGTCTAGGACTTAAAACTAATCTAATATAACTTAGAAACCCTAAAAATATCATCCTAGGATCCTAAAAGACTTGGGGTGAATTTACGCAAAACACCCCAAACTGGCAGCAGGTGAGACAACTTCTGCATGCCCCCATCGACGCCTCTCAACGACGGACCATGATGCGTCGACGTCCCATTAATGAGGGCTCGTGGTTTGGCTCTGCAACTCCCAAACCTGATGATGGACCAGGTCGATGAGCAGTCACCTGGTCTACTGGACATAGACTTGCTCGTCGATGGACACTATTTTTTGAAGTTTTTGTCTTAGAGTTTGGGTACTCTTCTAGGGCCCCTCGTGGGTCCTAGATGGTGTTGTACCCAAAAATTAAACCCCCAAACATTTCTGTATAGGTCTTAGTAACATCACACATCAAATTCAAGAAAAACTAACATGTAAAACTCTCTCAAACACCTCAAGACGCAAGAACACTTTCTAAAGCACACCTTCCGAATGTCATGGACGTTCTTGCACGTTTAACCTAAAAACTTAACCAAACTTCACACACTGCATAAAAACACTAATATAACTCATTTAAACACAAAATTAGATCAAGAATCACTCATGAGGCTCTAGTTCACCTTTGTTCGTTTTAGGGCGTTATACCTATAAACCATACAATCATAATCTATACATAAATCAAGAGTCTATAATAATAATCTACACATGAATTCATTAATTTAAAAGATTATCACATAACCCATATTTCAGTCAAACTGAGAGATTTTAGAAGGCCAAGGGTTCATGGAGAATTTCATTGGAAAACATAAATTATACATCAATAATATCATATTTCAATGTTTGAAAACATTTCATGCAAGAACCCAAGACTTAGAGTAGAAATTAGACTTTTTCATCTTTTTGAAATCTTTGAAAATCATCTTTGAAATTGAATCTAAGGTGATATGAAGACTTATATGAAGAAATAAAATACCTTATTAGAAGATCCAATGATAATTGAAGAAGAAACTCCATTGAGGATCCATCATCAAACTCTATCTTCACCTTGAGCTCTCATGGAGGTTCTTTAAGAAACTTTGGAAAGGAATGGGTTTTGATTTAGGTGCTAGGGTTTAAGTGAGAGTTTTATGACTTATATACTCTTAAAATACACATAAATACCCAAAATAACTGTCCTCCTATTTTATAATACATGGGGAGAATTTCCCAAAAACCCCCAAGTCTTAAAAGAAAACTGGCAGAAAATTTCAGCACCATCGACGCCCAGCATCGACGGTCCGTGGGTGAGACCACGCCCCGTCGATGGGGTCCGTTGGTTGCTTCTGCAGCTTCTTAACCTTCAGACGACATGGCTCCATCGATGCCACCCATCGACGGTCCGTCTTCTAGTCGACTGGCCGTCGTTTGCGGCAGTCGATTGCCATTGCCTGGTAGTGTTGAGCTCCAAGTTGGGGTCCTCCTTCTAGGTCCCCTTGTTCGTCCTAGGTGGAGTCGTACCCAGACATTAAACCTCTAAGAATGTACATCTATGTATTAGGAACATCTCCAAACAAGTTCAACATCAACCAAGCCACGCGACATGCTAAAATCCATCAAAACTCACAAGGACGTCTAAAGGCTACCTATCAAACGTCACCGGAGGTTTGACCTCCAAAACACAATAAACTCATCATTATGACTCTAAACACTATTATAAACCATATAAAGACCTCATAAACTCATTACTCACTCAAAAGTACATGAAAACACATAAGGCATATAGGTGACTAGTCGTCGAACGTCTTGGTCGTCCCTTGATGTTTGACTTCTAACTTCACCAAAATATTGAGACACTTCCTCAAACATAATTTAAAACCATTTTAGGACTTCAAGACTTCATTTCACACACATTAGGCCCTAGTTTCACCTAAGTCATTTTTGGAGGTGTTATACTATACCTATACATTTCACTACTTAGCCTTGAAGGAAGTCTTAGAAGGATGTTCTTATGTGCTTATATGCTTATAAATGTAAATGTTATGTATATTTTGATCTTACATGTTAATGACACTATGTAATATTGGTTTCAGTTATGAACATGTGGTTGGACTCTATTGCTAAAGTATGATGATGTTACCTCTTAATGATATGGTATGTAAAGTTAGGCATTGCTTATAGTTCTTGTTGCATTCACTTGGATGAGTGAGGTTATGGATCCTTACTTAGTTATTGCACTAGTTGACTTAATGGGGGGGGGGGGTTGTATGAGTGATGATCTTTCTTAGGTTATAATGTTATGAACTCTTATATATGGTTTTTCATATTATAACTTGATGATAGAGTTGTCTTGATTATGTGCTCAATGATGTTGATTTGCATGTTGACCTGACTAGACTTGGTATGGTTGGTCTTGTGATGTACACGGTCTTGACTTAATGAATATGTTCTATTGACTTGTATTGGTTCTTGAATGTGCATAGTGTGTTTTCAAAGTAAATTAGAATTCTTTAATGAAATGTCCCCTGTTAGCATGATTTCCATGTTGTGTGTGCATATGTGCCCATACCTAGTACAAGTGATGTGCTAACCCCATTTCTCCATTTGTCGCAAACATTTTAGGATCTTGTTATTAAACGGTTCGTGACCATTTGCAAGAAAGGATTTGAATCATTTTCCAAGTGGGTATGTCCTCAAGTCCGACGATGATGTCTTGTTATTACTCTGGCTATGGTTCTTTATTATAGTCTAAACACAATCATTTCATTCATGTTATTTCAATATATTGTTGTAAGCCTTAAGTGGCACTTCTACATTTGTGTAAGGGCTCGTTCCCATATAGCTGACTCTGTTTTGATGGTTTAATATGAGACATCCGCTTTAAGACTACTTTATGTATCTTACACACACACACACACACACACACACACATATATATATATATACATATATATATATACACACACACACACACATATATATATATATATGTGTGTGTGTGTGTGTGTGTGTGTGTGTATATAAATCTATGTGTGTGTGTGTTCCATAAAAGTATAAGACTATGTAATCTTCTTATACGAAGGGTCTATGTATACTCGATATAAAGATATTATGTATAAGCGAGAGGTCTAAGTAAACCACATGAAGTAGTGTAGATGAAAAGTTTTAAATTTTCTGCTTTTTTGACCTATGAATTTAATAATGAATGCGAAGAGTCTAGTCCTAGTCCTCTCCGAGGACGATGACGCTGTGACACCTCTAAAATGACTTAGGTGAAACTAGATCCTAACATGTTTGTAATAAGGGTTTAAAGTACTAGAATTGTATATATTGTTGTAATGAGGTAGTGTCTAAAGATTAGGTTCATTGGAAGTCAAACATCAAGGGATGACCAAGACGTTTGACGACTAATAACCTATGCGTCTCATGTGTGTTTATGTGCTTATATGTGTGTCTCATGATCTCATGAAGTGTTTCTATGATTTATAATAGTTTTTATAGGCAGTGTGTCACGTGTCATTATGTTTAGAGGTCAAACGTACAAGAACGTCCATGACGTTCGAAAGGTTTGTTTAGAAATGACCTTGTGTGTCTTATTATGTTTCGTCAAGTTTTATGTATTCATTTTGAATGAAATTGATATGGGATGTCCTAAACTCGTATAAAAACATATTCAGGTTGTAAACGTCTGGGAAAACATACCCAAGTACAAACCATGGATCCTTGAGGAAGGACCCTTCACAAAAGCCGAAGCTGTCAAAACCAGCCCAACCTAAGGATAGCAATCAACTACTAGTAGGTCATTGGACGCCCCGTAGGTGGAGGACGTTGGTTGAAACTTAGGCTGGTGAAATTTTCCTTCCAATGAATACCATCTAACCCAAACCACAGACTAGTAGGACGGTCTGTTGGTTGGGAGACGTCCCACCGATGGCCAGGCGTCGATGGTACCTTCAACCTGCGCAGTTAAATATTAAATGCAAGGGTGAATTGGTAAATTCAACCTATGTCCGAATAAGAGTTTGGAAGGTTTAATAAGAGTATTATAGGATTTTAAATTGGGTTTATAAGCCCTAAGTACCTAGATGAATTCATTATTCTAAAATAAAAACCCAAAATTCTCTATGAAAGTCTCTAAAACTCCATTGAACCCAAAACTCAAGGAAGATCTTGAATTGAAGATTTAATTGATGATTGTTCATCAATTTCATTGTTTAGATTCATTTAGGTATGGTTTTAATCCTTTAAACTCTCTTCATTAAGGAGCCCAACATCAATGTGATTTCTAAAATCTTCTTAAGATGAACTTGTCCAATTACATAATCTAGCCATGAGTTATTGCATAAAACGTTTTAAATCATTGATTATTGATTGAATTGATGTTATGTTTATTATATTAACTTAAAATATTCATAAACCCATGCAAAACATAATCTCTTCAAATTGGCTATATTTTGGATGTGATGATCTTGCCTAAATGCTTATGAACATTAGTGTAGTTTTCTATGGGGTATTGAATGATGTAAGAATTGTATTGAATTGATGTATATGTTATCTTATATTGATAAATATATATTGAATTGATTGAGGTTCATTGAGTATTATGATTTTTGTATAGAATGATGATAATGGCCATGGGTAAGGGGCTTTTGGTATTGAATAGGATAATTTAGCGATGGATTGAGGTGGTGAGAATATATTAGTGGTACGATGCCCTGATTCTCTTTATTTTATGTAATGTAGGTCTTGAATTACGTTGTGATTTGTATGTTCCACTTAAGGTGGTGGTGCTATGTGTTATAATTAGAAATGACGTGACCTTGTCGACATTACTTTATGTATTATGATGAGATGGACTTGTCGGCAACTACTTGATATATTATGATGGTTGTGTAGTGGAATTATATGAAGTATGATCATGTAAATCTACTTGTGATTAAGGTGTAAGTGTCTATTCTTCTATTGATATTTGTTAGGTGATCATGTTAGACTATGACTATGTCCTTATATCTGTAGTCTTAGAGTTGATGCATGATTCTTCCTAATTGAATATGTGAGTCTATGATGGTTTTATTGATGATGTTATAGTAGTGTATAGGGTGACCAATAGGGATGTGGGTTATTCCTATGTGGTTCTAGAATGATATGCTATATGTGATAAAGTGAAGTATTATGTGTGTCTTCTCTTGGTAGACTTGTGTCCCTTACTTGATACATGCATGAATGTAAATATGAGGTGTATTGACTTAGGATTCTAAATCCTCTAGTCTTGTATGTATTAATGATACGTGGCCTTGAACATTGTGAGGAGGCCAAATGTGGAGACCTCAACCTAGTTGAGAGGTTATGATATCCTTGAAGTCGAAAGGCGTAATGGTATCATTCTTGTGTGAACAATGAACTTAGGGTTGGTTGGATGGAACGACATGAAATCATCCTTAGGAAAATCATTAATCTATCCTCCCCATCATTGAAAGGAAGCCCTAGAAGACCTCTTTGGTAGGGTGAATGTGATTGGGTTATGATCTAGATATGGGACCTCTTCATGTGATCCTTTATGTGATTTACTCTATGAGAACGAAGGCTATCACCGAGTGAGTATAATAAGGGAAGTAGCTCTAGCTAAGAATGAGGCTAGAGTGCAAAGAAAACCTTCATATTCCTTAACCATGTGCTTTCATGGGACGTGTCCAAGTTCTACCATTGGAAAGTAGAACACCCTCCATCGGAGTAGGTTACAATTCCAGATTCCATGGTTTGCTCAATTAGAATTTCATGAGTATAATGCGTTCATTACAATTCATTAAAGTGAAGTTAGCAAATTTGCATATCACTTCAGAATAAGGCACATTGGTAAATCATTCGCCATCCTTATAACATTTACATCTTAGCCAACACCTAACAGACCATAGTCAAGACATTTAAATTCAACATCATAACACCCTATCAATCCTAATACAAGGCATACTCCAATACAACATCATGACTTAATCACAATTAACCATATTAGAAGTAAAAGATAGGGATCACAAGACTTACAGAGTCTCCATCATAATTCATCATCAAGGTCTTACCATCACCCCTTAATTCAAACCAATTAGGGTATAACATCATCATAATTCAATGACCAACATGATAACAGGTATGAAAGAATCACTACATCATAATCCAACACTAGTTCATAGCTTAAGACAAGAGACATATATCAAAGTAATAATATAAATCAATAACCCAAGAATTAGAATGATAGGACTATAATTGACCCTAATTCATTCATTATTGATACAAGCATATCATCTATCAGTAATTCAATCAATAACAAAGTCAATTGAATCAGCATTACACAATTCATACCAAGATCACAACCTAGGGTTAAGGGGTAAGGTCATCTTCTACAAAGTAGATCAAACCGTCAAGATATATAATAATTAAGTTAGAATACATGTTAATATATTCATAATATCAAAAATAAATCATAAAATAATCAATTCACAACATTAAGTTCGTATTGACTTTAAACCCACTTGAAAACCCAACTTTTGAAATCAATTTGATGGAACCCTTTGAGGAAAAAGGTCTCAAAGGTGAAAGAGATCTCATACCTTGCTAATTAATGAATATTGATGGAGGAAATTGTCCCTTTTAATCCTTTTAACCCACTTCTATCTTGGTCTTCAATGGGGGTTTCTTTTGGAGAGAGAAAGAAGATATAAGGAAGACAGTTTTTGGACTTGTGAGTTATGAGATTTTTGTTAGTCTTAATTAGGTGAGGACTTTATATAGGTGGTTAACCAAGTTAATTACACATCCCCTAAACCCTAATTAGATTCCTAACTAAGACAATTAATTAATTAACTTGAATGAAAACATGCAGTAAAACCAGTCCCCACAGATGATACAACGATTGTTAGCTCGTGGGTCAATCGACGGCCAGTCCCCCCCTCCCGTGCTGCACATTCGTTGTTTGATTCAGAGAGTGGTACAAATGTACCATTATCCAAAATGGATAAGTTTTGGTCGACGGATGGCATTGACGCCCCGTCGATCAACCTACGCCTCGTCGATTCCCCTCGTGGGTGCACACTGCCCAGGCAGTCTTTGACCCCAAAATGCAAGGGTTCTCCTCAAGGGCTATTGGTTGGTCCTTGGGGAGTCGTGTACGGACATTTTGACTATGAATCATCCTAAAAACTTGTTAGACACACTTCCACCAATTTGTATCATTTTCCAACTTCTAAAATCTAGTCAAATAGAGTAAGGCACGCTAGTACCTTATCGAATTAGTTTCCGGATGTCATCAACGTTTTGGTTTCTAGACTTCCTAAATGACTTATATTCATTAAAATTGACCTTCAAACAGTGTCTAGACCTTATGAATCTTATGTTAGGCTCTAGAAAACATCTTGGATTTTCAAAGTGTTACATTATAACCACCCTTATGAACATTCGTCCTCGAATGACACTAAAAATCTTTTGAAGGAAAAAATAGACCTAAGACTAGAAGCCCAACCAATAAACAAGCATAACATGATCAATCACATCATCTACACAAGGAAATTCAAAAGCTTCAATTACCACACATAAGGCTCAACATTACATTATGAGGAATATCCTTCTCACAATAACAAGAGCTCAACATAGCATTTATTAGTCAATTATGCCAAAGTAACACTTTTCTACATGCTAGATATCATTTCATAAAGACTCACCATATCAGAGTGCAACATAACTCGAACAAGAAAAATTTCAAATTATTAGCATACTTCATTGTAAGTCACTCTAATGACATACAAAATGCACATTTGCAAAACTTCACAACAAATCAAAGCCACTTTAATTTTTTGTCATTATTTTCCTTAGTAGTAATAACTACTAACATTAGTTATCAAATAGATGAGGATAACGGGACGTCATGTCGGACTCGGCCTCCCGTGTTGCACCCTCAACTAGGTGATTCTTCCATAACACCTTTATGTAAACAAACTCCACAAAAGGCTAATGCTTATCCCAATTTCCCTTGAAATCAATAATACAAGCTCTAAGCATATCCTGAAGGGTTTGAATAGTGCATTCCGCTTGACCATCTATTTGGGGATGAAAGTGGTGCTTAGCTTCACCTTACTACCTAAACCTTCTTGGAATGACCTTTAAAACCTATATGTTAATTGTGCACCCCTATCCGATATGATGGATAACGTACTACCATGGAGACAGACAATCTCATCTATGACGATCCTTGCATAATCCTCCACCGAATAAGTATACTTGACGGGAATGAAATTAGAGAATTTGGTCAACTTATCCACAACCACCAATATGGAGTAATATTGCTTTTGTGTTCGAAGCAAACCTACCACAAAATCCATACTTACGTCTTCCCACTTCCAAGTAGGAACTTGGGCTTCTTGTAGTAAACCACCCAACTTTTAATGTTTGACTTTCAGTTCTTGGCTATTTGGACACTAAGCAACAAATTCCACTATATCCTTTTTCAAACCTTCCCACCAAAATACTTTCCTAAGGTCATGGTACATATTTTTCGAACTCGGATGAATGGAGTAATGGGACCCATGGGCTTTCTCAAGAATCCGGTTCCTCAAATAATCTACATTGGTAACACACAACCTTCCTTGATACCTCAAGACACCATCCCCCCAAGGAGAATGACTCATTAAGCTTGTCCAGAATCGATTTCTTCAACTCCATTAATGGTTGATCAAGATGTTGTTTGGACTTCACCTCAACTACCAAAGATGACTCGGTGTTATTATGGACCATAAGACCACCATTTGGAGAATCTCTTAAACTCACACCCACTCTAGACAACCTATGAACATCTTTCACTAGGTCCTTCTTGGCTTCATCTACCTGAGACACACTACCTATGGATAAATGAATTAGAGCATCCTCAACAACATTGGCCTTTACGGGGTGATAAAGAACACTAAGGTCACATTCCTTCAATAATTGCAACCACCTTTTTCGTTGAAGATTTTACTCCTTTTGAGTAAACACATATTGAAGAATCTTGTGGTTAGTTACACATCAATATGAGCCCAATAAAAGTAATGCCTCCATATCTTCACGGAAAATACTACTGCCACTAATGCAAGATCATGAGTTAGATAGTTTCTCTCATTCACCTTAAGTTGTCTAGAAGCATACTTTCCCATGTTTCATAAACACACACCCTAAAACCACTCAAGATGCATCACAATACACAATGAAACCCTTTGTACCTTTCCTTAAAGTCAACACCGGAGCGGACGTAAGCCTATCTTTCAAGATTTGGAAGTTTCACTCAAATTTCTTACTCTTTTTGGTCAAATTAATCATGGGAGATGAAATAGACGCAAAACCATCCACAAACCTCCGATAATAACAAGTAAGACTCAAGAAACTCCTAATGTCGTTGGAGTCAATGGTCTAGGCCAATTTTTCACCACCTCGGTTTTTCTTCGATCAACCTCAACTCCCTCACTAGTGATGATAGGACCAAGAAATGCCACCGACCTCAACCAAAACTCACACTTGCTATACTTTGAAATCCTTAAATACTTGTAATAGCACCCTCAAATGGTTCATGTGATCACCCTCATTTCTCGAATATACCTAGATGTCGTCAATGAAGACAATGAAAAATAAATCTAGGTAACTTCGAAACACTCTATTAATGAGATCTATAAATGCACCGGGGCATTTATGAGATCAAAGTACATTACTAAGAACTCATAGTGACCATATCTAGTCAGAAATGCCGTCTTTGGTATATCCTCACCTCTCCCCTAAATTGGTGATACCCCGATCTTAAGTCAATCATAGAAAAGTATCTTGCCCCTTGGAGTGGATTAAACAAGTCATCATTTCGAGGGAGAGGATACTTGTTCTTAAAAGTGACTTTATTGAGTTTGCGGTAATCAATGCACATCCTAAGGGACCCATCCTTGCTCTTCACAAACAAAACTGGAGCACCCCATAGTGAAATACTAGGTTTAATGAAGCCTTTGTCTAGTAAATCTTTGAGTTGAGCCTTCAACTCCTTCAATACAGGTGGAGCCATCCAATAAAGAGGAATTGAAATGGGATTTCTATTCGGTAACAAGTCGGTACCAATTATAATTTCCTATTTGGGAGGAATATCGAGAAGATCATTAGGAAAGACCTCAGGAAATTCCCTTACTGCGGGGACCGACTCAATGAGAGGAATTTCCGAGTCTAAATCTTGTATTCTTACTATATGGTATAAACACCCTTTAGATATTATTTTACAAGCTTTCAAACAAGAGATGATACAACCTCTAGGAATAGAATTTCCCAAAGTATTCTTGTGTCTATGATTTGATGAAATGAGATTTAGTGATTCCTATGAGTTTTAGGTAAAAGATATTTTAAAGACTTATAGAATGTTTATGAAAATTTTTAATTTCGCAATACTTGTCATATGTTTATATGTGATGAACGGTACAAAAGGGTTTGTACAAGACCTTCAAGAGTTCAAGTACGCCGTTTTCACTACGAGAGTGACATATCTTCTAGGGTGTGGTCTTGGGATGTAACATTAACAATGTGCAAGTTCATCATATACCTATCATATACCATCATAAATATACTCATACAAAAGAACATCCTCCTAAGACTTTGTCACATCCGGGTTTACCCCTAGATGTAACCAGCGTCGTCGTCCTTTTCCAGGACTAAGACTAGCCTCTTAGTTTCATGTCATTAAATTCATAGGTCGAAAAATGCTGAAAAATTTAAAATTTTCATTATCACTACTTGGAGGTCTACATAGACCTCTACATACACATAATATATATATATATATATATATATATATATATATATATATATATATATTCATATAGACTATACATACACCCTTCACATAGGAAGGTTACATAGCCATCTACTTTTATTGCACATAAATATACGTAAAATATAGTAACAGTCTCAACGATTGTCTAATCTCGTACCATCTAAACAAATATCATAATATGGGCATTGTCCTTACATCAATTCAACAAGACCATATATAGGTCATACGAAAGTACAATATTCAATTAAAAAGGAAAGGAATGAAATAGTCAATAAGCTCATAACAAAATCCATAATCTAGATGATGGCATTGCCCTCGAAATTTGACGACTTACCCAACTTTGATTAAAGAAAGAATCCAAGCCTTCAACAATGTCGCCTTTTAAACTCTTCAACGACCAGAACCTAAAATGTTTGGGGAAAAGGGATGAAAATGGGGTTAATACTCCGCATATACTAATTATGGGATCTTATGCACATACTCAAGCAAAACATTCAAAAAGGGACTCTTTAGTCAAACATGTCATTTTACCCCTTTAGGGACTTAATTCAATGTCAAGTAAGTCATATCAATCAACCAAACATGCTTATTATCTCAACAAGTAAAACTTAACCCAACATACTTGAAACCATGATTTAATACAACCCTAACATCAAGGATTAATATCACCAAAATGAATAAGAGTAAAACATATCAGAATAAGCAAGACAACTACTCACAAGTTTTTATTAAGTCAACAAATGCAATAATCAAGCAAAGACCCATAATCTTACTCAATCAAGTATCCTCAATAAGAAAACATGACCAATGTCTAACTTTACATATCATGGAATTTAGATTTGCATTAATCATATATTATTATTACAACCCAGGGCATATTCATACATGAACTAATCAACATATAGTATCAACAATGTACCATGGTCATCATATATACATCATATATTATCATTACATAAATATATATAAGAACCTCCTCCTAAGATTCCCCTCAAGGCTAACAAGTGCAATATTTAGGTAGAGTCACATACCCCTCTTAGACTAAGCCAGACCCATTAGGTTATCTAAGTTAGAGTTAAAGTCCTTTAATTCGTATTACCTTTTGGGAACATTTTGTCCTAACCAACATAGACCACATGAGCTAGTGTGGAATCCGGTGTCATAAAACCCTACACCGAAAGAAGGCGGACTACTTGCCAAGGTAGTACCAAAACATGAAACATATCAACTATGTAGATCCACTAGCTAGTATTCCTCAGGGGGCAACATAGTTCAAGAACTAGGAGATTTAGTTGGGACCCTCTTTATGCGCCATGCATTATAGTCTCCACTTTCAAGAGTAATGTAGTGTTTCTACCTTCCCTATGTAGGAAGGGACACTCATCTATCTAGTTCACTAGGTGCTAAGCTACAGTCCCTTTTTGAAATGTCTTTAAGCCTCTAATTATCAAGCATAGCTTATTTAGGCCATAGGGAATACCCCTTGTATAATCATCATCATCATCAATAGCTTAATAAGAATTGTATGAGTAAAAGTCCTTTCATAAAAATTAATATAAGTAAGGTTAAAAAATTAGCATTTCATAGCATATTTAGGCACATTTATAGTTTTCATTATCCTTATATCACATACACCTTCATAAACCTCACAACATAGTCAAGACATTTCAATTCAACATCATACCACCCTATAATCCTAGTATAACGCATATTCCAATGTAATATCATGACTTAACAACAATTAATCACAATCGAAAGTGAAGTTAGATATTCTAAGACTTAACAAGTCTACCTCAAAGTCTATAATCATGTCTTACCATCAGCTTATAACTAAACCCAAATTGGGGAGAAACATCATCACACAATGATAATCAATAGAATAACAAGACCAATTTCATCTCTATAACACACTTCATCTTTAGATCACAACTTGAGACAAGATACATTGGCTAATTTCATATTATAATTCATAACGTAAATAATATTTCAAGAACTAGCATGATAGGCATCTAATTTAACTTAATTTAGTCATAATTACTCCTTAGGATAATAATCTATTCAACAACCAACTCAATTGAATGATCACAATATAATATAGATCAAGATCACTACCTAGGGTTAGGGATAAAGGATTATATTCTTCAATTTAGACCAAAACATAAACAAGTTGAATTAATTGTTAATATACTCAATATAACCCTAAAAATTCATTAACAACTCAATCCATAACTTCAATTTCGTAATTGAATGAAACCCATAAGAAAACTCAACTTTTTGAAATCTATTTTTAAGGAACCCTTTGAGGAAAGAGTCGCAAAGGTGAATAGAACCCATACCTTAATCATTGTCAACAATTTGATGGTAAATTCGTCTCTTCTAGCCCCCAAACCCTAGTCCTTTCTAGTCTTCAATGGTGAGTTCATGTAGAGAGAGAAATAACAGAGAAGGAAGAGAGTTTATTTGAGAGTTGTTTTTAGGTTAATGAGGGTTGAGGGTATTTATAGAGGGTCTTAATGAATTTAATTAAATACCTTAACCACTAATTATACCGTCTAACCTCCTAATTAATTAATTGAAATCATTTAAAATTTGGCATTGAGACTCGACCATCAAAGGCGAGACCCCAAACGATAGGCCGTCTCTGTGTCGACATGCACTACCCCTCTCGTTCTGTACTCCATCGTATCTTGAAGAGACTTGTGCAGGCGAAGGCTTCCTGAAATTGTCTAAGTGTTGGATGAAGATGGCATCAACGCCCCATCGATCCACACACGGACCGTAGCCTGCACCTCTACACTCCGTCAATGAGTTCAGAAGTTGTGCAGGTGAAGGGACCTTCTCTAACATCTTAAGTATGGAAATATGGTGGCATCGACGCCTCATCGATCCACACACGGGCCGTCTTCTGTGCCGTCGATGCACATTGCAAGGTAGTGTTGCATCAAGCTACAGGGGTCCTCCTCAAGGGCCCTTGGTTGGTCCTTGGGGAGTCGTACCCAGAGGTTTCAACCATGAAACAACTCCAAAACCTATTATATACCTTACCACAAATTTTCGTAAATTTCCAACTCCTAAAAGTTAGTCAAATACGCTAAGGCACGCTAAAATCCCTTTGAACGAACTTCCCGGATATGATGGACGTTTTGGTTCTTAAACCTCCTAAATGACCTATACTCATTAACATTGTACTTAGAAACAGTTCTTAGACTTTATGAAACCTATGTTAGGCTTTACAATGTGTCTTGAATTTTCAAGGTGTTACATTATCCCCCCTTTGAAACATTCGTCCCCAAATGACACCAAAACTTTTTTTGTAGGAATGAATAGACTCAAGAATAACAACCCAACCAATCAACAATATCAAATCAACATAAATCATGTCATTTCAACAAAGCAAATATGAAAACTCATATTACCACACATAAGGCTCAAAACACTTCATCACGAGGCATTTTATCTCACAACACTTATGAACTCAACATACATTGCATGAGTCAATTCGCATAAAGTTTAACTTAACAACATTGTACCTATCATTTTATAAAAGACTCACCATATCAAAATGCACATCATAACTCAAAACAAACAAAAACAAAATTTTCATGTTCTAAAGAGAACTACTAAATTACTTCACTGTAAGTTTTATTTTATCTTCAAAAATGCATAATGTGCAAAACTTCACCCAAAAATCAAGAACATTCAATTTCTAGTCATATTTATATTATTAAAAAGAATGACTAACCTTAATCCTCAAAAAAGTTGAGGGTAATGGGACTTCATGTCGGCCTCAACCTCCCATGTTGTACGCTCAACTAGATGACTTTTCGATAAGACCTTTACGGAAACCACCTCTTTATTTCTGAAATTCTTGACTTGCCTATCAAGAATTTGAACCAAAGCTTACTCATAAGATAGGTTATCATTGACACCAAGACCCTCAATAGGAAGAATGGACTCGGGATCAACGATACACTTTTTCAACATAGAAACATGAAAAACCTGATGAACCAAAGCCAATTCATTAGGAAGTTTCAATTCATAGGCAACCTTACAAACCCTTTGCAAGATTTCATAGTGACCCACATAACGAGGATTCAATTTCCCCTTCTTGCAAAATCTAACCACCCCTTTCATTGGTGAAATTTTCTAATACACCTTATCACAATCTTCAAACTCCAAATCCATTCTCCTGTGATAAGCATAATACTTTTGCCGATTATAGACAGTTTGCAACCGGTTCCTTATGATATGAACCTTTTACAAAGTCTTATAAATCAACTCGGGACCAAGAAGCGATGGCTCACCCACTTCAAAACCATCTAATAGGAGACCTAGACCTCCTACCATACAAGGCTTCATAGGGAGCCATGGAAATGGATGAATAAAAACTATTGTTGTAGGCAAACTCCCACAAAGGTAAATGTCTATCCCAACACCCTTTAAAATCAATGATGCACACCCTAAGCATATCCTCAAGGGTTTGTATCGTACGCATTGCTTGATCATCCGTTTGGGGATGAAAAGCGGTGGTTAACTTCATCGTAGTAGTTAACCCTTTTTGGAAAGACCTCAAAAAGCTAGATGTGAATTCTACGCACCGATCCGATAGGATGGATAACGGAATGCCATGGTGGCACACAATCTCATCTAGGAATATTCTTGCATAATCCTCCATTTAAGATGATGACTTGGCACGAATAAAGCGAGTGGACTTAGTCCGTCGATCCAAAACCACCCATATGGAATCACAAGACTTTTGGGTCCAAGGTAAACCTACTACAAAGTCCATATTGGTATCTTCCCACTTCCAAGTAGGAATTTGGATCTCTTGTAGTAATCCACCCTTGTTTAGGTGTTAGACCTTTACTTGTTGACAATTTGGACATTTAGAGACAAACTCCTCTTTGTCCCTTTTTAGACCTTCCCACCAATATATCTCCCTTAGGTCATGGTATATTTTTGTCGACCTCGGATGAATTGAGTAGTGCTTCTTCTTGGATCATTCAACCCATCTATATCGGGAACACATAATCTCCCTTGGTACCTTAACGTACCATCCCCCCTAAGGAGAATGATTCATTCAACATGTTGAGAACTGATTCATTCAAATCCATTAAGGCTAAATAAAAGTGTTTTTTGGACTTTACCTCAACCACTAAAGATGACTCGGAGTTATGATGAATTATAGCACCCCAATGCGGAGAACTCTCCAACCTCACCCCCAACCTAGACAATTATGTACTTCCCTTGCTAGGTCCTTTTAAGATTCGTCATGATGGGATACACTACACATAGTCTTCAAACTTAGGGCATACACAACTACATTAGCCTTCCCGAGTTGATAAAGTACACTCATATCATAATCTTTCGACAACTCTAGCCACCTTATTTGTCAAAAATTCAACTCCTTTTGGGTAAAAACATATTGGAGACTCTTATGATCGATAAAAACATAAACATGAACCCTATTCATGTAATGCCTCCAAAATTTTCAAACCAAACACTGTGGCCGCTAATTCAAGATCATGATTGGGGTAGTTTCTCTCATGTACCTTTTGTTGCCTAGAGGCATAGACTATCAATTTACTACATTCAATAAACACACACCCCAAACCCACATGGGATGCATCACAATTTACCACAAAATCCTTTGTACCCTCCGGCAAGGTCAATATCGGAGCGGAAGTAAGCCTATTTTTCAACAATTAGAAGCTCTTCTCACATGCCTCTGACCACTCAAACATTTTACTCTTTTGGGTCAAAGTAGTCACAGGAGATGCAATGGACGCGAAACAATCCACGAACCTCTGATAGTAGCCCGCTAAACCCAAGAAACGCCTAATGTCAGTCAGAATCAATGGTCTATGCTAGTTTTTTCACCTCTCCCATTTTCCTTGGGTATACCTCAACTCCCTCACTAGAGATGATGTGCCCAAGAAAAGTCACCGACCTCTACCAAAACTCACACTTACTATATTTGGAATACAATTGATGTTCTTTAAGGGTTTGCAATGCTACCCTCAAGTGACCCATATGATCATCCTTATTCTTAGAATATACCAAGATAACGTTAATGAAAACAATGACAAATGAATCTAGGTAATTTTTAAATACTCTATTCCTTAGGTCTATAAATGTCGCCCGATCATTACTGAGACAAAAAGACATGACCAAGAACCCATAGTGCCCATACCTAGTCTAAAAGTCTATCTTTGGTATATCCTCCCCTCTCACCCTAAGTTTGTGATACCTCGATCTCAAGTCTATCTTTGAAAAGTAACTCGCCCCTTGGAGTTTGTCAAATAAGTCATCAATCCGAGGGAGAGGGTACTTATTCTTAATGGTAACCTTGTTGAGTTGGCGGTAATCAATACACATTTTCAAGAACCCATCTTTCTTCTTCAAAAACAAAATCGGAGCACCCCACGGAGAAATACTAGGCCTTATAAAACCCTTATCTATTAAATCCTTTAGTTCAGCCCTCAACTCTTTTAACTCAGATGGAGCCATCCGATAAGGAGGAATTGATATGGGATTTGTATCTGGTAGATAAACAATGCCAAAGTCAATTTCCCGTTCGGGAGGAATACCGGGAGGGTCATTAGGAAAGTCCTTTGGAAACTCACTCACTATGGGTACCGACTAAATGGGAGGAACTTCGGAGTCTAGATATTGGACTCTTACTATATGATATAGACAACCTTCTGAGACCATTTTTCATCCTTTTAGACAAGAATAATACGACCTCTAGGAATAGAATTTCCCCCTCTAACTCAACAACGGGTTCATTTGGGAAGTAAAACCTCACCACTCTTGTCCTACATTCAATGGATGCAAAACATGCATGCAACCAATCCATACCCAATATAATATCAAAATCAAGCATATTGAGTTCTACTAATTCAACATAAGAAACTTTATTGGGCAATATTATAGGACAATTTCTGTACACCCTTTTTGCAACAACCGACTCACCCACCGGAGTAGACACTATAAAAGGTTCATGCAAACTATTGGGTAAAATATCAAACTTTTTAGCTATTAGAGGTGTAACAAATGATAAAGTAGAACCGAGATCAAGTAAGGCATATACACCAACAGAGAAAACTTTCAACATACCGATCACCACATCGGGAGAGATCTCTTGCTCTTCCCTAGAGCGAAGAGCATAGAAGCGGTTCTACTTTCTAGCATCACTAGAACCACTTGCTTGTTTTTGGCCACTACCCTTGTCTTGACTGTTCATGTTTTGACAATCTCTTATCTTGGGACCACTCTTGCCACAACTAAAGCAATTATCCGCCCCCTTAATGAAATCACCGTAGTGCTTTTTACCATTCTTTCCACAAGTTGGCATCTCATTTGGTGAATTAGTACCGTTTCCCTTCTTGAATGACACCCTATCACAACTAGATCTTGGAAACTTGGAAGGGACTTGATTAGAAACCCACTTTTTAAATCTAGGCTTGTCTTGTATCTCAAGCCTATTCTTTGAAGAACCTCCATCAAATGACCTTGCTCTTTTAGCATCTCTACTTTTTCTCTTAACCCTTGCCTCTTCAACCCTTCTTGCATACACCATAAGACGGGAAATGTTCATGTTGTCATGTAGCATGGACGATTTTCACTCCATTTGTAAGTCCTCCGACACCCCCATCACAAAATGACTCATTTGGTCTCTAGGATCGGAGACAATAGAAGGGGCATATTTGGACATCTTAATGAATTCCAAATAGTACTCATGGACACTCTTTCCTCCTTGGTGAAGATTGATGAACTCTGTCACCTTCTCCTCCCTCATCTCCCTAGGGAATAACCGATCTAGAAAAGTCACCTTAATGATCTCCCAAGTCACTGGACCTCCCCTCAACGACCTTTTATCCCTCCATTGCACATACAAGATTTGATCCACATCCTTGAGTTGGTATGTGGCCAACTCGACCTTCTCACTTGAAGACACCCCATAGCATGTAGTATCTTGTAGACCTCATCGATGAATTCTTGGGGTTCTTCATCAACCTTAGACCCATAAGAAAATAGGAGGGTTCATTCGAGAGAAGTCCCTTAGACAGAAATCCATAGTAGTGACTTGTTGATAACAATAGGGAGAAATATCATGATTTGCTTAGGCTGTCATATCTTGGGCTTGAATCGTCGCGGCTTGTGATTGAGTAGTCATGACTTGGTCCATGTGAGGAAGAATAACCCTCATCTCAGCCTTCGTCATAGATGGAGGGTTAGACGGGGCTTGCTCCACATTAGAATCTTCTTCAAGTGGAGGAACTTTCTCATCATGGGGAGGAGCTCCCGCATTAGCAACTTCCTCCTCAAGTCTTCAAGCTGCATTACTGGCGAGTGTTCATGCATCCAATTTGCAAAACAACAGGATTAGATGAAAAAGCACACCATAATTATACTCTATTTGCATGATATAATATATCGAAGAAAGAGAGCGACTCCTAAGCATCATGTAGGTTCCTACTCATAAATGTGGCACTCTTCACAATTATTAATACAAACCTACATAGACGTGGTAGACAGAGAGACCTAACTCAACGATATTCAACCTTATGCTCTAATATCAAGTATGTCACATCCGGGTTTACCCCCTAGACGTAACAGTCGTCGTTGTCCTTTTCAAGGACTAAGACTAGCCTCTTAGTTTCATGTCATTACATTCATAGGTTTAAAAATACAGAAAATTTCAAAACATTCATTATCGCTACTTGGAGGTTTACATAGACCTCTACATACACATAATATATATTCATATCGAGTATACATAGACCCTTCGAATAGGATGGTTGCATAGCGTTCTACTTTTATTGCACATAAATATATGTAAAATATAGAAATAGTCTCAACGATTGTCTAATCTCGTACCATCTAAACAAATATCACAATATGGGCATAGTCCTTACATCAATCCAACAAGACCATATATAGGTCATACGAAAGTACAATATTCAATTAAAAAGGAAAGGAACGAAAGAGTCAATAAGCTCATAACAAAATCCATAATCTAGATGATGGCATTGCCCTCGAAATTTGAGGACTTACCCAACTTTGATTAAAGAAAGAATCCAAGCCTTCAACAATATCGCCTTCCAATCTCTTCAACGACTGGAACCTAAAATGTTTGGGGAAAAGGAAAGTAAATGGGGTTAGTACTCCGCATATACTAACTATGGTATCTTATGCACGTACTCAGGCAAAACATTCAAAAAGGGACTCTTTAGTCAAAACATGTCGTTTTACCCCTTTAGGGACTTAATTCAATGTCAAGTAAGTCATATCAATCAACCAAACATGCTTACTATCTCAACAAGTAATACTTAACCCAACATACTAGAAACCATGATTCAATACAACCCTAACATCAAGGAATAATATCACAAAAATGAATAAGAGTCAAACATATCAGAATAAGCAAGACAACTACTCACAAGTTGTTATTAAGTAAACAAGTGCAATAATCAAGCAAAGACCCATAACCTTACTCAATCAAGTATCCTCAACAGGAAAATATGACCAATGTCTAACTTTATATATCATGGCATTTAGATCTGCATTTAATCATATATTAACATTACAACCCAAGGCATATTTATAAATGAACTAACCAACATATAGTATCAACAATTGACCATGGTCATTATATATACATCATATATTATCATAACATAAATATATATAAGAACCTCCTCCTAAGATTCCCCTCAAGGATAACTAGTGCAATATTTAGGTAGAGTCACATACCCCTACCTAGACTAAGCTAGACCCGTTAGGTTATCTAAGTTAGAGTTAAAGTGCTTTAATTCGTATTACCTTTTGGGAACATCTTGTCCTAACCGACATAGACCACATGATCTAATGTGGAATCCAGTGTCATACAACCCTACACCGAAAGAAGGCGGACTACTTGCCAAGGTAATTCCAAACCATGAAACATATCAACTACGTGGATCCACTAGCTAGTATTCATAAGGGGGAAACATAGTTCAAGAACTAGGAGATTTAGTTGGGACCCTCTTTATGCTCCATGAATCATAGTCTCCAATTTCAATAGTAATGTAGTGTTCCTACCTTCCCCATGTGGGAAGGGACACTTCTCTATCTAGTGCACTTGGTGCTAAGCTAGAGTCCCTTTTTAAAATGTCTTTAAGACTTTATCTATCAATGATAGGTTAATTTAGGCCATAGGGTCTACCCCTTGTATAATCATCATTATCAATAGCTCAATAAGAATTGTATGAGTATAAGTCCTTTCATCACAATTCATATAAGTGAGGTTAACAGATTATCACTTCATAGCATATAAGTGAGGTTAACAGAACCATCATCATACAATGATTATCAATAGAATAACAAGGCCCGTTTCATCTCTATAACACAATTCATCTTTAGATCACAACTTGAGACAAGATACATTGGCTAATTTCACATTATAATTCATAACGTAAATAATATTTCAAGAACTAGCATGATAGGACTATAATTTAACTTAATTGAATCATAATAACTCCATAGGATAATAATCTAATCAACAACAAACTCAATTGAATGATCACAATATAATGGAGATCAAGATCACTACCTAGGGTTAGGGATAAAGGATCATATTCTTCAATTAGACCAAAACATAAACAAGTTGAACTAAATGTTAATCTACTCAATATAACCCTAAGAGTTCATTACAACTAAATCCATAACTTCTATTTCGTAATTGAATGAAACCCATAAGAAAACTCAACTTTCTGAAATCTATTTTTAAGGAACCCTTTGAGGAAAGAGTCATAAAGGTGAATAGAACCGATACCTTAATGTTTTTCAACAATTTGATGGTGAATTCATCCCTTTCAAGCCCCCAAACCCTACTCGTTGCTAGTCTTTAATGGTGAGTTCATGTAGAGAGAGAAATAAGAGAGATTATTTGAGAGTTGTTTTTAGGTTAATGAGGGTTGAGGGCATTTATAGAGGGTCTTAATCAACTTAATGAACTCCCTTAACCCCTAATTAAACTGCCTAACCCCCTAAATAATTAAATGAAATCATTTAAAATTTTGCAGCGAGATTCGACCCTCACAGACGAGACCTCGAACGACAGGCCGTCTGTGAGTCGATGGGCACTACCCCTTTTGTCCTGCACTTCGTAGTCTCTTTCGCAGAATTGTGCAGTCAAAGGCTTCCTCCAATTGTCTAACTGTGGGATGGCAGTGTCATCGACACCCCGTCGATCCACACACGCACCATAGCCTGCACCTCTGTACTCCATTAATGAGTTCAGAGGATGTGCAGGTGAAGGGACCTTCTCCACCAGCCTAAGTGTGGGACGATGGTGGAATCGACGCCTCATCGATCCACACATGGTCTGTCTTTTGTCCCATCTATGCACACTGCCAAGCAGTGTTACATCAAACCACAGGAGTACCTCTCAAGGTCCCTTAGTTGGTCCTTGGGGAGTCGTACCTTGATGTTTCAACCATGAAAAAACTCAAACACTTATAAGCAACCTTTCCACCAATTTTCGTACATTTTCGACTCCTAAAAGTTAGTCTAATAGGCTAAGACACACTAACATCACGTAGAACCAACTTCCCGGATGTCATGGACGTTTTGGTTCTTAAACCTCTTCAATGACCTATACTCATTTATATTTGACTTAGAAACAGTGCTTAGAATTTATGAAACCTATGTTATAGACTTCCCTCTAGGCTAACTAGTGCAATGTTTAAGTAGAGTCCCATACCCTACCTAGATTAAGCAAAACCCCTTAGGTTATCCTAGTTATAGTTCATTCCTTTAATTCACTTTATCTTTTGGAAACTCTTTCCCTAACCGACATAGACCACATGAGATAATGTAGAATCCGGTGTCATGAAACCCTACACCGAACGAAGGCAGACTACTTGACAAGGTAGTACCAAAACATGAATATAACAACTACGTGGATACACTAGCTAGTATTCTTATGGGGCAAAATAGTTCAAAAACTAGGAGATATAGTTGGGATCCTCTTTATGCTACATTCATTATAGTCTCCAATCTCAAGAGTACATTTGTGATCCTACCTTCCCCATGTGGGAAGGGATACTCCTCACTCTAGTTCACTCGGTGCTAAGATAGAGTCCCTTTTGAAATGTATATCTTTATTAATCATCATAACTTAGTGTAGGTCATAGGGTCTAACCCTTGTATAATTATCATAATCATCACAACTCAATAAGAATTTCATGAGTATAATCCTTTCATTACAATTCATATAAGTGAGTTAAGCACATTTACATATCACTTCATAATATGGCACATTGGTAAATCATTCTCCAATTATTATAACATTTTCATCTTAGCCAACACCTCACAAACCATAGTCAATACATTTCAATTCAACGTCGCACTACCCTATTAATCCTAATACAAGGAATACTCTAATACAACATCATGACTTACTCACAATTTACCATAATTTGAAGTAAAGCATAGGGATCACAAGACTTCGAAAGTCTCCTTTATAATTCATCATCAAGGTCTTACCATCAACCCTTAATTCAACCTTGTTAGGGTATAACATCATCATAATTTAATGAACAACATGATAACAAGGCTAAAAGAATCACTATCCAACACTAGTTCAAAGCTTAAGACAAGAGACATAGATCAAGCTCATAATCTAATTCAATTACTCAAGAACTAGCATGATAAGACTATAATTGACCCTAATTCATTCATTGCTGATACAATAAAATAATCTAGTAGTAATTCAATAAATAACCAAGTCAACTGAATCAACATTACAAAATTTTCATATCAAGATCACAACCTAGGGTTTAAGAGGTAAGGTCATCTTCTAAAAAGTAGACCAAACCATAAAGATATATCATAATTAAGTTAGAATACATGTTAATCTATTAATAATATCCAAAATAAATCATAAACAAATCAATTCACAACATCAAATTCGTATTGGATAAAAACCCACTTGAAAACCCAACTTTTGAAATTTATTTGATGGAACCCTTTGATGAAAGAGGTCTCAAAGGTGAAAGATATCCCATACCTTGCTAATTGATGAAGATTAATGTAGGAAATTGACCTTTTTCATCCCTTGAACCCACCTATAGCTTGGTCTTCAATGGGGGTTTCTTTGGGACAGAGAAAGAAGAGATAAGGAAGAGAGTTTTCGGATTCGTGAGTTATGAGAGTTTTAGTGAGTCTTAATTAGGTTAGAACTTTATATAGGTGGTTAAACATCATATTTAGACCTAATCTAACCCTTTATTAACTTCCTAACTAATACAATAATCCAATTAATTAATTAACTTAAGTAAAAACGTGCAGTGAAAACTAGTCCCCACAGACTACAACACGATCGATGAATCGTGGCTCAATCAACGGCCAGTTGCCCCCCCCCCCTCCGTGTAGCACATCCGTTGTTTGATTCATAGAATGGTCCAAGTGGACCATTTAAAAAAATGGCTAAGTGTTGGTCGACAGATGGCATCGATGCTCCGTCGATCAACCTATGCCTCGTCGATTCCCCTCGTGGGTGCACACTGCCCTGACAATCTTTGACCCTAAAATGCAAGGGTCTTCTTCAAGGGACCTTAGATGGTCCTTGGGGAGCATGTACGGACGTTTCTAATGTGAATAACCTTAAAAACATGTTATACACCGCTCCACCAATTTTCATTATTTTCCGACTTCTAAAAGCTAGTTATATAGGCTAAGGCAGACTAGTCTCTCATGAACTAGTTTTCGGACAACATAGACGTTCTTGAACGTTTGGTTTATAGATTTCATAAATGACTTATATTCATTTAAATAGACCTTAACACAGTGTTTAGACCTTATGACACTTATAATAGGATCTAGAACACGTCTTGGATTTTTGAAGTATTACACATGAGTATAATCCTTTCATTACAATTCATACAAGTAAGGTTAGCACATTTACACATTCACATCATGTTAAGGCACATTGATAAGCTATCAACATCCTTATATCATTTACGTATTTTCCAATACCTCACAAACCATAGTAAAGACATTTCAATTCGACATCATACCAACCCTATCGATCCCAATAGAAGATATACCTCAATGAAACATCATCATTTAAACTTAAGTAACCACATTGAAGTAAAGAGTTGGGATCACAAGACTTACCAAGTCTCCTTCATAATCAATCATTAAGGTCTTACCATAAACCCTTAAATCAACATAAAAATGGTGTAATATCATTACACATCAAAACCAACATGAAAAAAAGCCAATTGAATCACTACACAACAATCAATCTCTAGTTCATAGATTAAGATAAGAGACTTAGATAAAAGTTACAATCTAGATCAATTACACAAGAACTATCATGATAGGAATAATATTCATCTTAATCTATTCATAATTGATAGAATAATATCATAGAATAGTAATTCAACCAATAACCAAGTCAATTGAACCAACACTAGACAATTTACATCAAGATCACAACCTAGGGTTAAGGGGAAAATGTCATGTTCTACAAACTAGATCAATCCATCAATAAATAACATGTGCAATGAGTAAGAGAAGTTCCATACCCTCCCTTACCTAAGTGGAATCTTTCAAGACAACCCTAATAAGAGTTTACAAACTTAACTTATAATTTACTTTTATGTTAGGGAAAAAGGTGCAATAGCCGACATGGGACCATGTGAGCTACATGGAATCTTGTGTTCCACTCCAACACCGAAAAGAGAGGGTTAACAATTTCCGAAGGTGTAACCATTCGTATATAGCTATCTAGGTTGATCCATTAAGCTAGAGTCCTATGTGGTTGCATAGTTAAGGGTCAAGGAGATTGTTTCTAGAAACCTTGACTTACTAACGTTGATATTTTCATCTCATGAGACAACACATGACTAGGCAATCCGGACTTACTAAAGTGAGGAAACCCATGTGGGAAGTCGGACTTACTAACATGAGACCTCTATCTCATTTACATTCTTATTCAGTTCTAAGCAACTATTCCATTGAGTAATCTTCACTTAACATCATACAAGTTCACATTAGTCTGTATTAGACCTTTAAATAAACATCTTATCATGATAGCTCATACGTGATCACAAGTGAGAACTATCCTTTCAGTTTACACACATAATCATAATCATGAGAAACTACATTCAATCATATACTGATCACATCATACATAATTACATACTTCATATCCAATTAATAGATCTAGGGTTAGGGATGAGGGATCCTTGTCACCAACATCAAAACAACACAATTAGCTATAACATCATTATCACATAAGTATATTTCACCTTGCAGAACTAATATATGAGAATCATGATCATACCTTATTGCCCTTTCATGGGACTTCAACCTTCTACACTAAAGAATTCACAACAAACATATGAAAATAGGGAAATTAATGAAGTATTAACATAAATAAAATTAAAGTAATCAAGGGGCATGTTCATCACCCTCAACATTTCACCTTACTCAATCCAAGAAAGTTAGGCTTTGCGGAAAGACATGTGTCAAGGTAAAACTCATAGAAATTAATCAATTTACCATCAATTCATACTTAAAAACATTAATTCATCATAATTCATCGCAATTAACTCACAATTTCATTTTAGGAGAAACACCCATGTGAGGAGAAAAACCCTTGTTTTGGGGGATCTAGAATCATCTTTTGAAGGACCTCTTGGGAAAAAATATAAGAGTGAAAGAAATCATACCTTATTGATGAGAGATCCACGAACTTCGGTTGCAAAACTTGAAGTCTTTATATTCATCTTGGAGCTCTATTGGTCTTCGATGGAGTTTTGGAGGAAGAGAGAATTTGGGAGAGAGAGAGAGAGAGAGATTTGAGTTCAAATTGTGGAACTTGATTTTTGTGTTGGAGTGGACCTAAAACTGACCCTATTAAATTATATAGTCACCCATTAAATTACCAAAAAGACCACTCACTTAAATGGTTTATTTATGAAGTTAAAATACCCAAAATATGACTTTAACGATATATGTGAAGTAGGTGCGCATCGTGGGGATAATTCCTCAATTAATTTTCAATTTTTGAGCTGAGGCAGTAGGGTCCGTGCCAGACCCACATTGCTAGGAAAACTCCAAATTCCCACGTGACGCGTAGCAGTCACCAGAACCTTCCTCTGCGCAAGTTGCCTTGGCAGCTTGTTCGCCCAACTTCAGGTCCTCCCTAAGGACCCTTATAGTGGTCGTTGGGGTGTCGTGACTGTACATTTTGACCATGTCACGACCTGAAAGCACCCCCTAGAAGTTAGGAGGAACGCTTGTTTTGTGATCGCGCGTACTTGACCTTTTGGGGTCTTGTACAAGCCCTTCAACTAGCATTCATTGCATAAGACATGAAAAGTAGTGCGAAATTAAAAATTTTCATGAACAAACTAATAAAAGGAAATATTTCATAAATACTTAAGAATTCCCATCGTCACAACCCAAACATAAGACATGACATAAAATATCTTAGGGACGCAACCCTTTACCTTGAAATCAAATACGTATTAAGTTCTAATAATAAAACTAGGAAACAATATATTATGTCCTCGAATATATGAGGACATACAGAGTCCTGAGAAAGTGAATTTCCCAAGCTTCGCCTTCAAATCTTCCAAAAAATCTTCAATTTATACTTATAAGGAATAGAAAAGTATAGGGTTATTACAATTAATATACTAAGTATGTCATATGCAAAACCATGCGAAAAGGGACATTTTAGTAAAATAACATTTTATGCAATTTAAGTAAAATATTCTAGGATCAAAACATCAAAAGGAACATCATTTAAAACATAGATATAGAGATACATAATTTTTCAAAAAAGAGGCACTTTACAGTAACTTTCCAAAAATATTACAGTGAAATTAAAAAAAAAACTTACAGTGAACTATTTTGAACCATCAGAATGAATCATTTAAGGCTTTAACAATTAATTATGCTATTCTAAATGAGTGAACTTCCAAGGCCAAGAGAAAGAGAAAGTGAACTCATTTTCCGAAAGAATTTCCCTACCTTGGGATTATCCTAAGACTCACTAAGGTAAGACATGAATGAAGTATGCATATTCCACACAAAAGCAACCCTCAAGACTACCCCTTTCGGCTTACTCAACTCGGGAGAAACAAGCCCCTCAATCAATGGCAAGACATTAAAAGACACCCAACAAAACACCAAAGTCTTCCCTTTGGGAATACCTACTTAGTGCAATGAGTAGATAGCGTGCCATAACACCACCTACCCTAAGAAGTACATTCTTTTAGAAAGTTTGACACCAAGTCTTCCCTTTTGGAAGATCCCACCTAGAGCAATGAGTAGATGGAGTCCCATACCACCACCTACCCTAAGTAGTACGTTCTTTCAGAATACGTAGTTCAATCAATTATTTTTTGGAGGGTTAGCTTACCCGACATAGAGCATGAGAGCTAGACATGGAATCCCGACATTAACCCCTATCGGATGAGGGATCCTCACTTGCCTAGAGTATGGTCATTTTTTTATCTTTTACATGGCTTTCCCAATGGCTACACCTATGTGGGCGCATATTTGAGGGATAAGGAGATTTCCACTAAGTACTCATTCTCTACTCACGAGGAGTACTCATCTCAAGAGGTACATTGGAATAAAACATCTCAACTTACGACATGCAACCACCTCTTCTTCATATCCTCTCGGTGCTAGATATAACCCCTATAGATTCTAAACACTTTAAACTATAGGTTAAATATAGCTAGTGAACACCACATCTCAACACACGAAGGTCATTCATCCTCCGACCTATCTTAGAAAGCTCTTAAAATGTACTTTGGTTGTTACTAAACACTTCATCTCATCTCACGAAGAGTGTACTCCTCTATTTACTCAATTTAACTTCATACATTCATTTAAGGTGTGTGTACTTGTGAGCACATCATTCATATAAGCATCATTTCACTAACATTAGCTTCTATACATGCTTTAATCCTACATTCATAAATTTACAATCTTTACATGCTTCACAAGTTATATACTTTACCTAGGTATAATCTTAACCAAACATGCTATTCAACTTCACAAAACACAAGACAAGACCTATCTTCAATATCAATTAATTACATATACTAGACCTTCAAAACCACACTCACAAAACATACTAAGTAATATCAATTCATCAAATAAACACCGCCACCAAGAAGGTGGACCATACCACTCAAGAGCAATTTACAATAAGAATTATGCAATATAAAAACTCACCATTTTACCAAGACATTATCAAATATAATCTATTTCCCAATATTTTATCATAATATGGACCTTGGGAAGTAGATAAACCAAAACAACAACATAAGAAAACAAAAGTCCATTCATTACCAAAACATGCTCATTTAACCCATTTCTTAAGCTAAAACTTTGAAATATGCATATACAAGAGTTCATTAGATTTTTAACATGAAAATAATCAATTAATACAAGAATAAACATATTTATATCATTAGAACACTTTTACAAGGAGACCCATGCTTAAAATCGAAGATAGAAGGAAATAGAGTTTGAAAACCCTTTTTTAAATCTTTTGGAAATAGCTCCTTAAATGGAAGAGGGTTCAAGTATGGATACCATACCTCCAAGAGAAGGAAACACAATATTTTTTTATTAATACACACGTCCACCCCATCCCTCCTTGCCTTCCTTGAGTCATAGCTCCAATGGTGACTTTGAGAGAGTTTTCTTTAGAGATAGAGTGTGAATATTTGAAGTGAGGGGTCTTGTCTAGGTATAGGGATTTAAACTAACATAATATAACTTACAAAACATTAAAATATGAGCCTAGGGTCCTCAAAGACATGGGGTGAATTTCCACAAAATACCCCAAGTAGGCAGCAAACGTGCTGCAGCTTTAGTAGGTGCCAATTGACGACCCAAGCTACTGGGCGTCGTTTGATCGACAGCCCGTGCTGCTTTGTGTCGATGGCTTTTGAGACAGGTTTCATTGGGGTCTATACTTCCCACTAAGTATGGGACGACGCCCCCACTCGACGGAGCGTCGATGGGCCTATGCCCAGTAGACTGCCTCGTCGATTGAACAGTGGTATAGGCTGTTTAGTCCAAGTCTTGGGCCCTTCATCTAGGGCCCCTTGTGGTTCCTATGCAACATTACATAAAATATATCCATCTAGTGAAGGGAATATTATGTTTTAAGAATAGGTATTGGGGATAAATAGGCATATCAATGCCAAATATTTAGAAATATTAGGCATATTAGAAAATTATGAGCATAGTAGAAAATATTTGCTTAAAGGGAATTAGCCAATTTTCTAACATTAGTAAGTTTGTGTGGGAAATGTATCTGCAATATAAGATATAAATCAAGTTTCATAATAGTAACACATTAGGTAATAGGCATCCAAGTGTCAAGCCTAGTACCATATCAGATGACCATTTAAAATGATCAAGTAGATTAAACAGTGCCCAAGGACATAGTGAAGATCCTTGGGACAACAAGTAAACATTCCAAAATGAACCACAAACAATAGTTTGTTAGGAAAGTACAAGAATATCATGTGAAAGCCCATGTGAAAGCCCATGGGGAGAAACATCCAAGATGGAACAACCCTAACCGAATTTGGTTAGGGTAGTTAGGGGCAGACGTGCACATGGGTTCATCAATGTGGGTAGTATATCTATAAATAATTCTAGACTCTAACATCATACATAAATAAATAAATAAACTAGTACAAACAAAAATAAATTATCCAGTACACCCGTTATCTTAATTGGGTTACACTAACCTAGTAACTAGTTGAAGAGACAACCTAGTACCTAACCTAGGATGGTCCAAAAGGTTGGTTATGGTTCCAAAAAACTTATAAATACTTTATTAATTACCCTAGGTTACTTAATTAATTAATTTATCCACTTAATTAATTAATTTAAAGGGAAAATATCGAAATCACAAACTAATTTCCAGATTTCGGTTAAGACAAGAAAATGACAATCTATTACCTAACCTAGGAAGGTTCAAAGGTTAGTTATGGTCCTAACGATTTGAGGGTACTTTAATAATTACCTTAGGTAAAATAATTAATTAAATGATCAAGATAATTGATTAAATTAAGGGGTCAAAATTCTTACACTAACCAAGTATATCTGAAGAAACATCCTAGTATTTAACCTAGGATGGTCAAAAAGGGTTAGTTATGGTTCCAATGACTTAGCGATATTTTATTAATTACCCTAGGTCCATTAATTAATTAAATTAGCCATTTAATTAATTAATTTAAAAGGGAAAAACAAAATCCTTAGGAAAAATTTCAGATTTGACTAAGTGTTGTGTTTTGCTAGTTCTACTCAATCTAGGAGGAGCCTTTAATATTAATTTATATTATATACTAAATTATCCTAAGTTTAATGAGTCATTATAAGTTCCTAAACCTAAAAACTCACGACCAAAGACTTAGAAAACAACGCTAAAACAATAAGCAAAATGGCAGAAAGTTCATAGACTCTCTATGGCAAATTCAAGGTGTTCTTCAAGGTTTTTTTCAAGGTGGTCTTCGTAGATTAAGTTCTAATAAGGTATGGGTTTCTCTCTACTTGAATTCTTTCTTCAAGAGTACTTTGCATCATCTTGAATCTTTGAAACCTCGAAACTAGGGTTGTTTCCCAAGATTCTTGTTGAATGTCCTTTTCCCTAGTATCCTTGTTCACGATTTCAATGATATAAAGATTAGTCTTGATCATGTTGTTGATATGTGGTTCTGGCTGATCTAAATGTGTAGGGTTCTTGATTTGTAAATGTCGAATGAACCTATGAATTTTACTCATATGTTGTTAAGTGTTCCTTACGTGATATAAAGAACTATGTTGCATCAACTTGTGTCCGAAAATGCTTGTCTTGAGATGTTAAGGTTGTGATGTGTATACTTGATGTTACACGTGACTTTATGAAAATGTTATGTTCATTAATGTGTTCATATAAGGCTGTCCAAAATGGCTACTAATGTGATGCTTGAACTATGTTATAAGGTTGGCTTAAAAGATCTCCATGAAATCACACTTGAATGAATGTTTGCTGATGCCAATAAAATGACTAACAATACATTGTTAGCCATTTTATTAAATGGAATTGGCTATAATGTTATCTTTAGATAATTAAAAGATCGACTAATGGTTAATACATACAAAACTAAATATGAAAGAATGTAAATTTGGCTTATGCCAATAAAGATGATAAAGAAATCTTTTCCAATTTTTTAGGCCAATACTAATTTATGCCTATCATATATAGACAATGTATTGAAATGATAAAATAAGAACATCTAAAGTTATTCAATGAATCCATATCCAAGGGCATGCCAATCATTGGGACAAGTCCCAACATGCCCTAAACAAATGAACTTTGAACATATGTAACTCATTAAATGAAGTTCTCATCGTCCATACACGATGATATGAATCTATTAAATGAACGTAAGAAAGTAAAGTAAGTATTAAAATCATTAAACATGTTTAAGTTAATTAAGTTACCAGAATGAATTGTTAAATGAAGTGAGTCAAACCTTACTTACACCTAACATACCACGTGAAGATGCTTAAGAAAAAGGGTGTTAGGATATGTAAGACAAGTCTCATTAACAACAAAGATTTTATGTAAGGATAATTCACATTTAATCAATGTAAAGAAAGGGATGAAAAGTCATCAACAGAGTAAGTAAACCTCAATATAGAAGCAAGCTTCCATAATGTTTGAGTCAACTCTAAAAGATAAGAAGATAAAGAAAGGGAGCAAAGCACCGATGGACTAGCTATGAGATTGTGCTTCCACGTGTAAGTCTAATGAGATGAGACTACAACCAAGGTACATAAGTAGTCTCCATATGTTTCCTAGTCTTCGAACTATGTCTAGCCAACATGGGAACTACCCTTTGGCACCTCAGAGAGCTAGGTATGTTTCGCTCTCACCATGGCCAGTGAGATCACCTCGTTTCGGTATGGAGAAGACACCAAATTTCATGTTTAGCTCACATGATCTATATCGGTTAATGATTAAAAGAATGTTCTTGGTTCACTTTATCCGTGAGCCACCCCTTTTGGGTGTGGTGTAAAGACTTGAGATGGATTCACTTTAGCCGGTGAATCACCCCTTTTTCAGTGTGGGGCTGACACTGGATTTCATGTTAACTCGCATGATCTAGGATTCACTTTGACCGGTGAATTTCCTCTTTTCGGTTTGGGGAAGACACTGGATTTCATTTAACTTCACATGATCTTAATGCTATAGACTTTTTTAAGGGAATAACAAGAAAGAAGAGATGTTAGTTCAAGGCGAACAAAGAAAGTAAGAGCTATGAATGCCAATGTTGATAAGAATGAAGTTTCCAATATGCAAAGGGCATAGCCAATAATGAATCCTCATGTTATGAAAATGATCAAGACAAATAAGATTGGCTTATAATGACTTTATATAATTGGCAAAAGATCATAGCCAAACAAGATTGGCTTATAATAATTTCTTATATTATGTAAAGGAAGGCCTAATAGGCTTAACCAATAAAGATTGGATTTATAAGATATCATGCCCAATTTGTAGTTAAATAATTTCCTTAGTCCTTCAGATTACTTACTTGGTTCATTGTAGGTATGGGACTACAATGAATCATTGCACTTGTAAGTAAAACATAGGATCAAAGGAGATTTTTGAATTACACAACAATAAGAAGAAAAAGACTGACAAAAATAAACTAAGTGTCAAAGAAGAGCTCTCGGGTTTGGGCATATCAAGTTTCGAAATCTTCGCTCGAGTTGTTCTAAATTTATGTTGATGATTTTAAGGTCTTATGTTGATAAATAAAATGAGTTTTGTGCTTTGAATGCATTAAAATACGCCATATTCATTACACAACTCACGAATAATGATTTAGGGAAGTCTAGTGACTTCACTTTCCAGAAATGACAGGTTGTTTAGGAAGAGCTTTCCTTGATCATGCATAGCATTATGTGTTTGTGTGCATACACCCATTACAAGTGTGGACTAACCCTTTACATTTACTATCTTTTTAGGTTCAGGTCAGACAGAAGGTTAAAGACTCATTGCAGCAGTTTGGACTCAGCGATCTCCAGACCTTTGGTGGGTCCTCTTGATTTCAAGAATGCTACATTTACCTTCCTAAAATTATTACTTAATACATAGCTAGAGGATGTTTTACGTAGCATTTATTTCAGAAATTTATTCGGAGCTTTGTATTAAGGACGTTTTTCGCAAACTATTATGATATGTTGATCTTTTGATTAGAATTGATTCCGCAATTCTAGATGGTTGTATTTAATTTGAGATTAGTATAATATCAACTTATGCGAAACGTATATACAGTCTATGTAAACTTTAATATGCGTAGTAGTTTTAAATTTTCCGCAAATTTTACTATATGAATATGATGTAAGTTAAGAAGAGGCTTGTCTGCGACTTTTGAGAGGTTAACTATGCTGGTTGCATCCGGATTCTAGAATTCGGGTGTGGCAAACATGGTATCAGAGCATGAGGTTAAATTACCTAGGAATTAAAACTCAAAAAACAGGGTAACATAGTTTCTAACTTATGGTTGTGAAGCGCGCCACAATCATGACTTAGAGACTAGGTGATGTTAAGAATCTTCCCTTCTTCAACTCTTTATCATGCTTTTTAGAGCTTTGACATTTTGTGTCACCCTAGAATGGAACTTCCTTCTTGTGTGTGCGTGTAGAAAAATGAACACAAGAAGAAACGCAGGCAGAAAAGAAGTGAGAGCAGTCTTGGTTCAGATGGCCCAAGACATCACTACTCAAACACAGACTATCACAGACTAGGCCACTAGAGAGGGTGCTCCCAGGGAGATCCCACATGCTAGCACCATGGCTAGAAGACTGAGGGATTTAACCAGAATGAATCCTCGAGTCGACTTTGGGTCCAGAACTAATGAGGATCCCCAGGAGTTTGTGGATGAGGTCTACAAAATTCTTTGTGCCATGGGTGTTAATGAAAAGGAGAAGGCTAAATTCGCTGAATACCAGCTCAAAGATGTAGCTCAGGTATGGTACAGAATGTGTTGAGATGACCGAATTGGTCTTAGGAAGTAGATTAAGGTTTTATTAATTAAAAGGTAGAGAGGAGCCGGAGAATTCAGCTGATGTGGTCACTAGTACCTTGTATGTCTTTTCTATGTCTTATCTTTTCCTGTGTCTGCATTGTTAGATCCAGGATCCACCCTGTCTTTTGCTATTCCTTTAGTAGCTAGTAAATTTGACTTGCTTTCTGAGATCTTGCATGAACCTTTTCTCGTAAGTACTCCCATAGGAGAAATCATTAGAGATGAAAGGGTATATAGAGATTTCCCTATAACTGTTCTTGATAGAGTTACCTATGCTGACTTAATAAAATTAACCATGCTTGACTTTGATATAAATTTTGGGTATGTATTTGCTCCATGAGTGTTATGCTACCATAGATTGTTGAAACAAGGTAGTAACATTTCAGTTTCCTTATGAGTTAGAGATGGAAGGGGAAGGGCGTAGTTCAAATCCAACAAGCCAAATAGTTTCTAATATTAAGCCAACAAGATGTTATCTAAGGGGTTAGGACCTGATGAGAATCTTTCTTATGAAGAGATTTATGTTGAAATTTTATATCACCAAGTTAAATGGTTGAGTAACAAGGAGTTTTTCACGGTTAAGTTATTATGGAGGAACCAGCGTATTGAGGGAGTAACGTGGGAGGCCGAGGCCGATATGAGATACCATTACCTTCACTTATTTAATTCTTGAGAGTAGATATACTCTTCCTTAGTCCGATTTCGTTAATGAAAATCTAAATCTTAGTGCATTAGGCGGGTTTGGTGTTTTAAGTCCATAATTGTGTGTCTTACACTTGCACTATATGAGTTAAAATGAGTTCCTGCTTGCATTTATGTTGCTTATTTTGTATAGCGTAGACATGATTTTTGTGTTGCATGAGTTTTCATGTGCATTAAGTTAAGTGTGATAGAGAATGAAGTTCCTAAGTCTCAAATATGAAGCTTCAGATAAGCTTTGTAATATGCATTATCCTGAGTAAGTGTGAATCAGAAATTTAGAAAGAGTAAAGTCTCAAGTATGTTATGGTGTTTTCGAAAATTACCCTCTTTGATTTAAGATGATGTGTAGATTCATTCGGGGAAGAATGTTCCTAAGGGGGGATACTGTAATATTCCAGAAAATATACCCGTCTAGTGAAAAACCTCCATCAGATGACTTTGCTATTTTAGCATCTCTACTTTTTATCTTAGCCCTTGCCTCTTCAACCCTTCTTGCATACACCATAAGACGAGAAATGTTCATGTTGTCATGTAGCATGGCCGATTAACACTTTTCTGGTAATGTCCTCCGACACCCCCATCAAAAAATTTTCTAATTTGGTCTCTAGGATTGGAGACCAAAGAAGGAGCATATTTGGACAACTTAATGAAATCCAAAAAGTACTCATAGACACTCTTTCCTCCTTGGCCAAGATTGATGAACTCCATAACTTTCTCCTCCCTTATCTACCTAGGGAAGAACTGACTAGAAAAGCCGCATTAAAGATCTCCCAAGTCACCGTACCTCCCCTCAACGACCTATTATCCCTCCGTTGCACATACCAAGTTTGAGCCACATCCTTGAGTTGGTATGTGGCCGACTCGGCTTTCTCACTTGAAGACACCCCCATAGCATGTAGTATCTTGTAGACCTCATCGATGAATTCTTGGGGGTCTTCATCAACCTTTGACCCATAGAAAGTAGGAGAGTTCATTCGAGAGAATTCTCTTAGACGGAAAACCATAGTAATGACTTGTTGATGAGGATGGGGAGCAATATCCTGATTGGCTTGGGCCGTCGTACCTTGGGCTTTAATTATTGCGTCTTGTGCTTGAGTAGTCATTGATTGGGACATTTGAGAAAAAATAGCCCTCATCTCAGCCTCCGTTATAGGTGGAGGGTTATACGGGGCTTGCTTCACATTAGCATCTTCTTCAAGTGGAGGATCTTGCTCATCATGGGGAGGAGCTCCCGCATTACCCCCTAGACGTAACCGGCATCATCATCCCTTTCAAGGACTAAGACTAGACTTTTAGTTTCATGTCATTACATTCATAGGTTGAAAAATGCAAAAATATTTAAAAATTTCATTATCACTACTCAGGGGTGTACATAGACCTCTACATACACATAATATATATTCATATCGAATATACATAGACCCTTCGTATAGTAAGGTTACATAGAATTCTACTTTTATTGCACATACCTATATGTTAAATATAGAAATAGTCTCAACGATTGTCTCATTTCTTACCATGTAAACAAATATCACAATATGGGCATAGCACTTACATCAATCCAACAAAACCATTTATAGGTCATACAAAAGTACAATATTCAATTAAAAAGGAAAGGAATGATAGAGTCAATAAGCTCATAACAAAATCCGTAAGCTAGATAATGGAATTGCCCTCAAAATTTGTGGACCTACCCCACATGGATGAAGAAAGAATCCAAGTCTTCAACAATGTCGCCTTAAAAACTCTTGAACGACCGGATCCTAAAATGATTGGGGAAAAGGGAAGAAAATGGGTTAAGTACTCCACATGTACTAAGTATGGGATCTTATGCACATACACAAGCAAAACAGGCAAAAAGGGACTTTTAGTCAAAACATGTCATTTTACACCTTTAGGGACTTAATGCAATGTCAAGTAAGTCATATCAATCAACCAAACATGCTTACTACAAGTAATACTTAACCCAACATACTTGAAACCATGATTCAATACAACCCTAACATCAAGGAATAATATCACAAAAATGAATAAGAGTCAAACATATCACAATAATCAAGATAACCACTCACAAGTCCTTATTAAGTCAACAAGTGCAATAATAAAGCAAAGACCCATAACCTTACTCAATCAAGTAACCTCAACAAAGGAAACATGACCAATGTCCAACTTTACATATCATGGCATTTAGGTTTACATTTAATCATATATTGACATTACCACCCAGGGCATATTCATAAATGAACTAATCAACATATAGTAACAGCAATGTACCATGGTCATCATATATACATCATATATTATCAAAACATAAATATATATAAGAACCTGCTCCTTAGATTCCCCTCAAGGCTAACTAGTGCAATGTTTAGGTAGATTCTCATACCCCTACCTAGACTAAGCCAGAACCCTTAGGTTATCCAAGTTAGAGTTCAAGTCCTTTAATTAGTTTTACCTTTTGGGAACATCTTTCCCTAATCGACATACACCACATGAGCTAGTGTGGAATCCGATGTCATAAAACCCTACACCAAAAGAAGGCGGACTACTTGCCAAGGTAGTACAAAAACGTGAAACATATCAACTACGTGGATCCACTAGCTAGTATTCCTATGGGGAAAACATAGTTCAATGACTAGGATATTCAGTTGGGACCCTCTTTATGCGCCATGCATTATAGTCTCCAATTTCAAGAGTAATGTTGTGTACCTACCTTCCCTATGTGGGAAGGGACACTACTCTATCTAGTTCACTCGGTGCGAAGCTAGAGTACTTTTTTTGAAATGTCCTTAAGCCTCTAATTATCAAGCATAGCTTAATTTAGGCCTTAGGGTCTACCCCTTGTATAATCATCATCATCATCAATAGCTCAATAAGAATTGTATGAGTATAATTCCTTTCATCACAATTCATATAAGTGAGGTTACCACATTAGCATTTCATAGCATATTAAGGCACATTTATAGTTTTCACCGTACTTATTTCACATACACCTTAATAAACCTCACAACATAGTCAAGACATTTCAATTCAACATCATACCACCCTATAATCCTAGTATAAGGCATACTCCAATGTATTATCGTGACTTAACAACAATTAATCACAGTTGGAAGTAAAGTTAGATATTCTAAGACTTAACAAGTCTTCCTCATAGTCTATAATCATGTATTACCATCAACCCATAACTCAACCCAAATTGGGGAGTAACATCATCACACAATGATAATCAATAGAATAACAAGGAAAATTTCATCTCTATAACACAATTTATCTTTAGATCACAACTTGAGGCAAGATACATAGGCTAATTTCACATTATAATTCATAACCTAAATCATATTTAAAGAACTGGCATGATAGGCCTATAATTCAACTTAATTTAATCATAATAACTCCATAGGATAATAATCTAATCAACAATCAACTCAATTGAATGATCACAATATAATGTAGATCAAGATCACTACCTAGGGTTAGGGATAAAGGATCATACTCTTCAATTTAGACCAAACCATAAACAAGTTGAATTGAATGTTAATTTGATCAATGTAACCCTAAGAAATCATTAACAACTCAATCCATAACTTCAATTTCGTAGTTGAATGAAACCCATAAGAAAACTCAACTTTTTGAAATATATTTTGAAGGAACCCTTTGAGGAAAGAGTCGCAAAGGTGAATAGAAACCATACTTTTATCTTTGTCAATAATTTGATGGTGAATTCTTCCTTTTCCAGTCCCCAAACCCTAGTCCTTGCTAGACTTCAATGGTGAGTTCATGTAGAGAGAGAAATAATAGAGAAGGAAGAGAGTTTTTTGAGAGTTATTTTTAGGTTAATGAGGGTGCAAGTTATTTATAAAGGGTCTTAATCAACTTAATTAGCTCCCTTAACCCCTAATTAAACCACCTAACCCCCTCACTAATTAAAAGAAATCGTTTCAAATTTAGCAGTGAGACTCGACCCTCACAGACGAGACCCCAAACGACGAGCTGTCTGTGAGTCGATGGGCACTTCCCCACTCGTCCTGCACTCCATCGACTCTGTCATAGAATTGTGCAGTCGAAGGCTTCCTCCAGTTGTCTATGTGTGGGATGACGGTGTCATCGATGCCCCGTGAATCCACACACGGAACCGTAGGCTGCAACTTTGCACTCCGCTGATGAATTCAAAGGCAGTGCAGGTGAGGGGATCTTCTCCACCAGCCTAAGTTTGGGATGACGATGATATCGACGGTCCGTCGATCCACACACTGGCTGTTTTCTGTCCCATCGATGCACATTTCCAGGCAGTGTTGCAGCAAATTACAGGGGTCCTCCTCAAGGGCCCTTGGTTGGTCCTTGGTGAGTCTTACCCGGATGTTTCAACCATGAAAAAACTCAAACACCTTTAAGCTACCTTTACACCAATTTTCGTGCATTTTCCGACTCCTAAAAGTTAGTCAAATAGACTAAGGAACACTAACATCCCTTTGAACCAGCTTCCTGGACTTCATGGACGTTTTGGTTCTTAAACATCCTCAATGACCTATACTCATTAAATTTTGACTTAGAAATAGTGCTTCGACTTTATGACACCTATGTTAGGCTTTTCAATGTGTCTTAAATTTTCAAGGTGTTACAGACTTCCCTCAAGGCTAACTAGTGCAATGTATAGGTACAGTCCCATATCCTACCTAGACTAAGCTAAAACCCTTAGGTTATCATAATTATAGCTCATTACTTTAATTCATTTTACCTTTTGGGAATCTAGTGTCATGGAACCCTACACCGAAAGAAGGCAGACTACTTGACAAGGTAGTACTAAAACATGAACATAGAAACTACGTGGATCCACGGGAAACATAATTCATTGAACTAGGAGATATAGTTGGGACCCTCTTTATGCTACATGCATTATAGTCTCCAATTTAAAGAGTACACTAGTGATCTTGCTTTCCCCATGTGGGAAGGGACACTCCTCACTCTAGTTCACTCGGTGCTAAGCTAGAGTCCCTTTGGAAATGTCTTTAATGTCTTTATTAATCATTATAACTTAGTGTAGGTCATAGGGTCTAACCATTGTATAATCATCATAAGTCAAGAAGAATTTCATGAGTATAATCCTTTCATTACAATTCATAAAAGTGAGGTTAGCACATTTACATATCACTTCATAATATGGCACATTGGTAAATCATTCACCATAATTATAACATTTGCAGCTTAGCCAACACCTCCAAAACCATAGTGAATACATTTCAATTCAACATCATACCACCCTATCAATCCTAAAACAAGGCATACTCCAATACAACATCATGACTTAATCACAATTAACCATAATTTGAAGTAAAGGATAGGGATCACAAGACTACCATGTCTCCTTCATAATTCATTATTAAGGTCTTACTATCAACCCTTAATTCAACCCAATTAGGGTATAACCTACGCCTCGTCGATCAACCTACGCCTCGTCGATTCCCCTCGTGGGTGCACACTGCCCAGACAGTCTTTGACCCCAAAATGCAAGGGTCCTCCTCAAGGGCCCTTGGTTGGTCCTTGGGAGTCTTGTACGGACGTATCAACTATGAATAACCTTAAATACATGTTAGACACCCTTCCACCAATTTTCATCATTTTCCGACTCCTAAAAGCTAGTTAAATAGGTTAAGGCAGGCTAGTACCTCATAGAACTAGTTTCCGGATGTCATGGACGTTGTTCGACTTTTTGGTTTCTAGACTTCCTAAATGACTTATATTCATTAGAATAGACCTTAAAACATTGTCTATACCTTATGACACTTATAATAGGCTCTAGAACACGACTTGGATCTTCGAAGTATTATAGATTAGTATAGTCATTACAATTCATACAAGTGAGGTTAGCACATTTACACATTCACATCATGTTAAGGCACATTAGTAAGCTATCACCATCCATATATCATTTAAATATTAGACAATACCTCGTCAAACCATAGTTAAGACATTTCAATTGAACATCATACCAACCCTATCAATCCTAATACAAGATATATTTCAATGCAACATCATCATTTAAACTCAAGTAAACACAATTGAAGTAAAGAGTTTGATCACAAGACTTACCAAGTCTCCTTCATAATCAATCATCAAGGTCTTACCATCAACCCTTAACTCAACCCAAAAATGGTGTAATATCATTACACATCAATGACCAACATGAACACAAAGACAATTGAATCACTACATCACAATCAATCGCTAGTTCATACCCTAAGATAATAGACTTAGATCAAAGTCACAATCTAGATCAATTACTCAAGAACTATCATGATAGGAATAATATTAACCTTAATCTATTCATAATTGATAGAATAATATCATGGAGTAGTAATTAAACCAATAACCAAGTCAACTGAACCAACACTAGACAATTTACATCAAGATCACAACCTAGGGTTAAGGGGAAAATGTCATCTTCTACAAACTAGAGCAATCCATCAATAGGTAACATAATTGAATTATAATACATGTTAATCTATTCATAATATCCAAAATAAATCATAAACAAAGTGATTCACAAGATCAATTTCGAGATGGGAAAAGACCTACTTTAATTACATACTTTCGAAATCAATTTGCTGGAACCCCTTGGAGAAAGAAGTTCCAAAGGTAAAAAGAATCTGATACCTTATTGTTTGATGAGAATTTATGGAGAAACCTTGGTTATTTAATCCCTAGAACCCCTCTGAATTTGATCTTCTGTAACAACCCAAAGTACACCCTACTCGTTACCAGCGGCGTCGTCCTCTATGAGGACTAACACAAGACCTTAGAGTTCGTCATAGCACATCGTAGGTACGGAAAAGTAAAAAAATTCTTCTTATATATTAAGGAGGTTTACATAGACCTCTACATAAGAAGCATACATATGCTCCTCGCATAAACAACATACAACATATTGGAATTTAGTCTAATACTTTGTCTCACATTATACCATGTATAAAGTGAATCACAATATTTGGGGCATAGCCCATAGGCTACAACGAAAGTCCCAACATGATAGTGGAATAATTTTCTCAAAGCATAGACAAAACTAATAAGGCTCTATGAGTGGCTTTATCTACGAAACTCATGAGGACTCACCAATTGACTTAGGAAAGAGCCAAGTGTTCTTCTTCAATGACCACGAATCTCCTCAATGATCCAAACCTAAAATGTTTGGGAAAAAGGGGGAAAATATGGGATAGTACAAACTACATGTAGTAATTATGGCTCACATGCACAAAATCATTAATGCATGAGAAAAGAATTTTTTTTGGAAATCATGCTTTCTATCAATCCATCTTAGTATGCATATATAACAAGCAAAATAAGTCAATTTGACCTAATAACAATACAATATGTAGATCAACCAAGCATACTTGTGCAATGTCAAAGGTAAAACCCCATAATCCCATCCAAGGCTAAGTATTACATTGAGAACCCACTTCTTACTCACAACATATGCTCAGAACATGCTTATACATCAATGCTTACTTTTAGCTTATTAACATAATCATAATCATATTCATAATCATAAAAGAGCACTACAAGAACCATCACCTAGGATCCCACATGTGCAATGAATAAGAGAAGTCACATACCCTCCCTTACCCTAAGTAGAAGCGGTCAAGAAAACTCTAATAAGAGTTCACATATTTAACTTATCATTTAATTTTATGTTAGGGAAAGAGTTGCAATAGCCGATATAAGACCATGTGAGATAAATGGAATTTCTACTCCCACACCGAAAAGAGAGGGTTAACAATTGACTAAGGTGCAACCCTTCGTTCACAGCTATCTAGGTGGATCCATTAATCTAGAGTCCTGTGTGGTCACATAGTTAAGGGTCAAAGAGATCGTTGCTAGAAACCTTGACTTACTAAAGTTGAGGCTTCCATTTCATGACACAACATATGACTAGGGAATTCGGACTTACTAACGTGAGGAAACCCATGTGGGAAGACGGACTTACTAACGTGAGACCTCTATCTCATTTACATTCCCTTTCCGTGCTAAGAAACTATTATATTTATTAATCATCATATAACATCATACAAGTTCACATTAGTCTCTATTAGAGCTTTAAATAAGCATCTTATCATAATAGATCATAGGTGATCACAAGTGAGAACTATCATTTTAGTTTACACACAACATCATAATCATGAGAAACTACATTCAATCATATATTTATCACACCATAACATAATTACATACTTCTTATCCAATTAATAGATCTAGGGTTAGGGATTATGGATCCATATCACCAACATCAAAACAACATAATTAGCTATAACATCATTATCACATAAGTATATTTCACCTTGCATAATTGAGATAAGAGAATCAAGATCATACCTTATTGTCCTTTCATGGGACTTCACCCTTCTAAACTCAAGAATTAACAACCAACATATGAAAATAGGTCAATTTATTAAGTACTAACATAACTAAAACTCATGTAAACAAGGGGCATGTTCATCACCCTCAACAATTCACCTTAATCTACCATGAAAGTTGGGCTTTGCGGAAATACATGTGTCAAGGTAAAACTCATAGAAATTAATCAATTTACCATCAGTTCATACTTAAACAACATTAATTCATCATAATTAACTCACACTTTCATTTTAGGAAGAAGACCCATGTGAGGAGAAAAACCCTTTTTTTGGAGATCTAGAAATAATCTTTTTGAAGGAACTCTTGGGAAAAAAATCTTATTTGTTAAAGAAATCATACCTTATTGATGAGATATCCACGAAATGGGTTTTGAAACTTGAAGGTTTTATCTTCTTCTTGGAGCTCTATTGGTCTTCAATGGAGTTTTGGAGGAAGAGTGAATTTGGGAGATAGAGAGATTTTTGAGTTCAAGTTGTGGGACTTGATTTTTGTGCTGGAATGGACCTAAAACTGACCCTAATACATTAAATAGTCACCCATTAGATTACCCAAAAGACCCCTCACTTAAATCTGTTTATTTGTGAAATCAAAAAAAACAAAATATGACTTATACGATATTTGTGAACTAGGTGCGCATCGTGGGGATAATTTCTCAATTTATCTTCGATTTTTGAGATAAGGCAGTAGGGTCCGTGCCAACAACACATTGCTAGGCCAACTCACAATTCCCACGTGACACGTAGCAGTCACCAGAACCTGCCTCTGCACAAGCTGCCTTGGCAGCTTGCCCGCCCAACTTCAGTTCCTCCCCAAGGACCCTTCTGGTGATCTACGGGGTGTGGTGACTGTACGTTTTGACCATGTCACGACCTGAAAGCACCCCCTAGAAGTTAGGAGGAACCCTCATTTTGTCACAGAGCGTACATGACCTTTTGGTGTCTTGTACAAGCCCTTCAACTACCATTCATTACATAAGACATGAAAAGTAGTGCGGAATTTAAAATTTTCACGAACAAACTAATAAAAAGGAAATCTTTCAAAAATACTTAAGAAATCTCATCGTCACAAGCCAAACTTAAGACATGACACATAATATCTTAGGGAGGCGACCCTCACATTGAAATCAAATACATATTAAGTTCTAATAATAAAACTAGGAAACAATAGACTCTGTCCTCGAATATATGAGGACATACCAATTTTTTTTGAGAGTGAATTTCCTATGATTCTCCTTCAAATCTTGCAAAAAGTCTTCAATTTATACTTATAAGGTATAGAAAAGTATAGGGTTATTACAGTTAATGTACTAAGTATGTCATATGCAAAACCATGTGAAAGGGGACATTTTAGTAAAATAACATTTCATGCAATTTAAGTAAAATATTCAAGGATCAAAACATCGAAAGGAACATCATTTAACACATAGAGATGGATATCCATAATTTTACACAAGAGAGGCACTTTACAGTAACTTTCCAAAAATATTACCGTGAAATTAAAAAAAAAACTTACAGTGAACTATTTTGAACCATCACAATGAATATTTTAAGGCATTAACAATGAATTATGCTATTCTAAATGAGTGAACTTCAAAGGCAGAGCGAAAGTGAAAGTGAAATCATTTTCCTAATTAATTTTCCTACCTCGAGATCATCCTAAGAGTCACTAAGGTAAGACATGAATGAAGTATGCATATACCTCCTTCAATACACACAAAAGAAATCCTCAAGACTACTCCTTTTGGCTTACTCAACTCGGGAGAAACAAGCCCCTCAATCAATGGAAAGACATTAAAAGACACCCAACAAAACACCAAAGTCTTCCCTTTGGGAATGCATACTTAGTGCAATGAGTAGATAGCGTGCCATAACACCACCTACCCTAATAAGTACATTCTTTTAGAAGGTTTGACACCAAGTCTTCCCTTTTGGAAGGTCCTAACTAGAGCAATGAGTAGATGGCATCCCATTCCACCACCTACCCTAAGTAGTACGTTCTTTTAGAATACGTAGTTGAATCAATTATTTTTTGGAGAGAGCTAGTCATGGAATCCCGACATTAACCCCTATCGGATGAGGGATCCTCACTTGCCTAGAGTATGGTCATTTTTTTTTATCTTTTACATGGATTCCCCAATGGCTACACCTATGTGGGCGCATATTTAAGGGATAAGGAGATTGCCACTAAGTAACTCATTCTCTACTCACGAGGAGTACTCATCTCAATAGGTACATTAGAATAAAAAATCTCAACTTACGAAGTGTAACCACCTCTTCTTCATATCCTCTCGGTTCTAGACATAACCCCTATGGATTCTAAACACTTTAAACTATAGGTTAAATATAGCTAGTGAACACCACATCTCAACACACGAAGGGCATTCATCCTCTGACCTATCTTAGAAAGCTCTTAAAATGTACTAAGGTTGTTACTAAACACTTCATCTCATCTCACGAAGAGTGTCCACCTCAAAACTCCTCTATTTACTCAATTTAACTTCACACATTTAAGGTGTGTGTGTACTTGTGAGCACATCTTGCATATATGAATCATTTCACTAACATAATCTTCTATACATGCTTTAGTCCTACATTCATCAATTTACACACTTCACATGCTTCACAAGTCATATCTTTACCTAGGCATAATCTAAGCCAAACATGCTATTAAACTTCACCAAACACAGGACAAGACCTATCTTCAATATTACTTCATTTCATATACTAGACCTTCAAAACCACACTCGCAAAACATACTAAGTAATATCAATTCATCAAATAAACACTGCCACAAGAAGGTGGACCATACCACATAAGAGCAATTTACAATAAGAACTATGCAATATAAAAAACTAACCCTTTTACCAAGACATTATCGACTATAATCATTTCCCAATATTTCGTCATAATATGGACCTTGGAAAGTAGATAAACCAAAATAACAACATAAGAAAACAAAAGTCCATTCATTACCAAAACATGCTCATTTAACCCATTTCTTAAGCTAAAACTTCGAAATATGCATATACAAGAGTTATTTAGGTTTTTAACATGAAAATAATCAATTTATACAATAATAAACATAGTTATATCTTTAGAAAACTTTTACAAGAAGACCCATGCTTAAAATCAAAGATAGAAGGAAATAGAGTTTGAAAACCCTTTTTCAAATCTTTTGGAAATGGCTCCTTAAATGGAAGAGGGTTCAAGGTAGGATACCATACCTCAAAGAGAAGGAAACACACAAATAATAGTTTTTTAGAAAGTACAAAAATCTCATGTGCAAGCCCATGTGAATGCCCATGGGGAGAAACATCCAAGAGGGAACAACCCTAACCGAATTTGGTTAAGGTAATTAGGGGGCAGACATGCACATGGGTTCATCCATGCGGGTAGTAGATCTATAACTAATTCTAGACTCTATAATCCTACATAAATAACTAAATAAACTAGTACAAACAAAAATAAATTATCCAGTACACCCGACAACTTAATTGTGTTACACTAACCTAGTAACTAGTTGAAGAGACAACCTAGTACCTAACCTAGGATGGTCCAAAAGGTTAGTTATGGTCCAACAACTTAGGGATACTATATTAATTACCAAAGTTTACTTAATTAATTAATTTATCCACTTAATTATTTAATTAAAAGGGAAAATATCGAAATCACAAAGTAATTTCCAGATTTCGGTTAAGTCAAGAAAATGACAATCTAGTACCTAACCTAGGATGGTTCAAAGGGTTAGTTATAGTCCTAACGATTTGAGGGTACTTTAGTAATTACCCTAGGTAAAATAATTAATTAAATGATCAAGATAATTGATTAAATTAAGGGTTGAAATAAAAATTCTTACACTAACCAAGTATTACTGAAGAAAATCCTAGTATTTAACCTAGGATGGTCCAAAAGGGTTAGTTATGGTTCCAATGACTTAGGGGTTCTTTATTAATCACCCTAGGTCCCTTATTTAATTAAATTAGCCATTTAATTAATTAATTTAAAAGGTCAAAACGAAATCCTTATGAAAAATTTCAGATTTGACTAAGTGTTGTGTTTTCCTAGTTCTTCTCAATCTAAGAGGAGCTTTTTAGTAATTAATTAATTAATTAATATAATATACTAAAATATCCTAAGTTGAATGAGTCAATATCAGTTCCTAAACCTAAAAAGTCACCACCAAAGACTTAGACAACAACGCTAAAACAGTAAGCAAAAAGGCAGAAAGTTCATCAACTCTCTATGGCAAATTGAAGGTGTTCTTAAAGGTTTTGTTCAAGGTGGTCTTCGTAGATTAAGTTATAAATAAGGTATGGGTTTCTCTCCTGGAATTCTTTCTTCAAGAGTACTGTGTGAAACATCAAAACTAGGGTTGTTTCCCAGGATTCTTGTTGAACGTCTTTTTCCCTAGTATCCTTGTTCACGATTTAAAAAATATAAAGATTAGTCGTGATCATGTTGTTTGTATGTGGTTCCGTCTGATCTAAATGTGTAGGGTTCTTGACTTGTAAATGTCGAATGAACCTATGAATTTTACTCATATGCTGTTAAGTGTTCCTTACGTGATATAAAGAAATATGTTGCATCAACTTGTGTCCGAAAATGCTAGTCTTGAGATGTTACGGTTGTGATGTGAATACTTGATGTTGAAAGTGACTTTATGAAAATGTTATGGTCATTAATGTGTTCATATAAGGCTGTCCGAAATGGCTACTAATGTGATGCTTGAACTATTTTATAAGGTTGGCTAAAAAGATCATGAAAACTCATACTTGAATGAATGTTTGTTGATGCCAATAAAATGACTAACAATACATTGTGAGACATTTTATTAAATGGAATTGGCTATAATGTTATCTTTAAATAATTGAAAGATCGACTAATGGTTATTACATACAAAACTAAGTATGAAAGAATGTAAATTTGTCTTATGCCAATAAAGATGATTAAGAAATCTTTTCCAATTCATGCAGGCCAATACTAATTTATGCCTATCATATATAGCCAATGTATTGAAATGATAAAATATGAACACCTAAAGTAATTCAATGAATCCATATCCAAGGGCATGAAAATCATTGGGACAAGTCCCAACATGCCCTAAACAAATGAACTTTGAACATATGTAACTCATTGCATGAAGTTCTCATCGTCAAGACACGATGATATGAATCTATTAAATGAACGTAAACAAGTAAAGTAAGTGTTAACATTATTAAACATGTTTAAGTTAATAAAGTTACCAGAATGAAGTGTTAAATGAAGTGAGGCAAACCTCACTTACAACTAAGATACCACGTGAAGATGCTTAAGAAAAAGGGTGTTAGGATATGTAAGACAAGTCTCATTAACAACAAAGATTTTATGTAAGGATAATTCACAATTAAACAGTGTAAAGAAAGGTATGAAAAGTCATCAGTAGAGTAAATTCCATAATTTTTGAGTTAACTCTAAAAGATAAGAAGATAAAGAAAGGGAGCATAGCACCGATGGACTAGCTATGAGCTTGTTCTTGCACGTGTAAATCTAATGAGATGAGACTACCACCAAGGTAGATAAGTAGTCTACATATGTTTCCTAGTATTCGAACTATGTCTAGCTAACATGGGAACTACCCTGTGGATTCCACCTAAGAGAGATAGGTATGTACCGGTCTCACCTTGGCCAGTGAGATCCCCTCTTTTCGGTATGGAGAAGACACCAAATTTCATGTTTAGCTCACATGATCTATATCGGTTAATGCTTAAAAGAATGTTCTTGGTTCACATTAGCTGTGAGCCACCCCTTTTTGGTGTGGTGTAAAGACTTGAGATGGATTCACTTTAGCCGGTGAATCATTCATTTTCGGTGTGGGGTAGATACTGGATTTCATGTTAACTCGCATGATCTAGGATTCACTTTGTTCGGTGAATTTCCTCTTTTCGGTTTGGGGAAGACACTGGATTTCATTTAACTTCACATGATCTTCATGATATAGTCCTTTTTAAGGGAATAACAAGAAAGAAGAGATGTAAGTTCAAGGCGAACTAAGAAAGTAAGAGCTATGAATGCCAATGTTGATAAGAATGAAGCTTCCAATAAGTAAAGGGCACAACCAATAATGAATCCTCATGTTATGAAAATGATCAAGCCAAATAAGATTGGCTTATAATGTCTCTATATAATAGGCAAAAGATCATAGCCAAACAAGATTGGATTATAATAATTTCTTATATTATGTAAAGTAATGCCTAATAGGCTTAGCCAATAAATATTGGCTTTATAAGATATCATGCCGAATTTGTAGTTAAATCATACCCTTAGTCCTTTAAATTACTTACTTGATTCATTGTAGGTATGGGACTACAATGAATCATTGCACTTGTATGTAAAACATAGGCTAAAAGGAGATTTTTGAATTACACAACAATAAGAAGAAAAAGATTGACAAATAAACTAAGTGTCAAAGAAGAGCTCTCGGGTTTGGGCATATCAGGTTTCAAAATCTTCGCTCGAGTTGTTCTAAAATTCTGTTGATTATTATGAGGTCTTATGTTCATATAGAAAATGAGTTTTGTGGTTTGAATGCATTAAAATACGCATTATGTGTGTGTGTGCATACACCCATACATAGTACAAGTGTGTACTAACCCTTTACATTTACTATCTTTTTAGGTTCTGGTCAGACAGAAGGTTAAATACTCATTGCAGCGGTTTGGACTCAGCGATATCCAGACCTTTGGTAGGTCCTCTTGACTTCGAGAATGCAACATTTACCTTCCTAGCATTATTACTTAAGACATAGCTAGAGGATGTTTTACGTAGCATTTATTTCAGAAATTTATTCGAAGCTTTGTATTAAGGCCATTTTTCGCAAACTATTATGATATGTTGATCTTTTGATTTGAATTGATTACACTTCAATATGCGTAGAAGTTTAAAATTTTCAGCAAATTTAAATAAATGAATGTGATGAAAGCTATGAAGAGGCTTGTCTATGACCTCTTAGAGGTTAACGACGCCCGTTGCATCCGGATTCCTGAATCTGGATGTGACAAACTTGGTACAGAGCATGAGGTTAAATTACATAGGAACTAAAACTTAAAACAACCAGGTTACATAGTTTCTAAATTATGGGTGTGAAGCACGCCACAATCATGACTTAGAGACTAGGTGTTGTTAAGAATATTCCCTTCTTGTACTCTTTATCGTGCCGTGTAGAGCTTTGACATTTTGTGTCATTCTAAAATCAAACTTCCTTCTTGTGTGTGCGTGTAGAAAAATGAACACAAGCATAAACGCAGGAAGGAGAGAAGTGAGAGCGGTAGTGGTTCACCTGGCCCAAGCCATCACTACTCAGGCACATACTATCATAGCCCAGGCCACTAGAAAGGGTGCTCCCAGAAAGAACCCATATGCTAGAACCACGGCTAGCAGACTGAGGGATTTCACCAGAATAAATCCTCGAGTCGACTTTGGGTCCAGAACTAATGAGGATCCCCAGGAGTTAGTGGATGAGGTCTACAAAATTCTTTGTGCCATGGGTGTTAATGAAAAGGAGAAGGCTGAATTGGCTGCATTTCAACTCGAAGATGTGGCTCAGTAATGGTACAGAAAGTGTTGAGATGAGAGAAATGGTCTAAGGCGCCAGATTAAGGTTTTATGATTTGAAAGGTAGGGAGGAGCAGGAAAAGTCAGGTGATGTGGTCACTGGTACCTTGCATGTCTTTTCTATGTCATATCTTTTACTGTGTATGCATTGTTGGATCCAGGATCACCTTGTCTTTTGCTATTCCTTTAGTAGTTAGTAAATTTGACATGCTTCCTGAGATCTTGCATGAACCTTTTCTAGTAAGTACTCCCATAGGAGACATCATTAGAGCTGAAAGGGTATATAGATATTTACCAATAACTGTTCTAGATAGATTTACCTATGTTGACTTAATAAAATTAACCATGCTTGACTTTCATATAAATTGTGGGTATGTACTTGATCCATAAGTGTTGTGCTACCATAGACTGTTGAAACAAGGTAGTAAGGTTTTAGTTTCCTAACGAGTTAGAGACGGAATGGGAAGGGCGTAGTTCAAATCCAACAACCCAATTAGTTTCCAATGTTAAAGCCAACAAGATGTTATGTAAGAGGTTAGGACCCGATGAGAACCTTTCTTACAAAGAGATTTCCATTGAAATTTTAGATCGCCAAGTGAAACGGTTGAGGAACAAGGAGTTTACCACTGTTAAGATATTATGGAGGAACCACCTTATTGAGGCAGTAATATGGGAGGCCGACGCCGATATGAGATCCCATTATCCTCACTTATTTAGTTCATGAGGGTAGATATGCTCTTCCTTAGTACGATTCATAATGAAACTCTAAATCTTAGTGCATTAGGCGGTTTTGGTGTTCTAAGTCCATAACTGTGTGTCTTACACTTGCACTATATGAGTTAAAATCAGTTCCTGCTTGCATTCATGTTGCTGATTTTGTATAGCGTAGACATGTTTTTTGTGTTGCATGAGTTGTGATCTGCATTAAGTTAAGTGTGATTAAGAAGGAAGTTCCTCAATCTCAAATATGAAGCTCCAGATAAGCTTTGAGTTATATGCATTATCCTGAGTAAGTGTGAACACAAATTCACAAAGAGTAAAGTCTCAAGTATGTTATGGTGTTTTCAAAAAATACTCTTTGATTTAAGATGATGTGTAGTGTCATTCAGGGACGAATTTTCCTAAGGGGGGATAATGTAATATACCATAAAATATACCAGTCTAGTGAAGGGCCTATTAAGTTTTAAGAATAGGTATTGGGGGTAAATAGGCATCCCAATGCCCAATATTTAGAAATATTGGCCATATTAGAAAATTATGGGCATAGTAGAAAATATTGGCTTAAAGGATATTAGCCAATTTTCTAACATTAGTAAGCTTGTGTGGGAAATATACTTGCAATAAAGACCCTAACCTAAAAGTCAATTTGCATAATAGTAACACATTAGGTAATAGGCATCCAAGTGTCAAGCCTAATACCATAGCACATGACCATTTAAAATGATCATGTAGATTAAGTAGTGCCCAAGGACATAGTGAAAATCCTTGGGAGAATAAGTAAACATTCCCAGATGAACAATAAATACTAGTTAGTTAGGAAAGTACAAGCAACCCATTTGCAAGCACATGAGGAGAAACGGCCAACAGGGGACCACCCCAACCGAATTTTGTTAGGGTAGTTAGGGGGGCAGGCATGCACATGAGTTCACCCATGTGGGGCCTGGATCTCTATATAATTCTAGACTATTACCTACTGCCCTAACTAACTAACCAAATCTAGTACGAATAAAAATAAATTATCTAGTACACCCGATAACTTATTTGGGTGACACTAACCTAGTAACTAGTTAAAGAGACAACCTAGTACCTAACCTAGGATGATCCAAAAGGTTGGTTATAGTCCTAAAAACTTGCGGATACTTTTGTAATTACCCTAGGTTAATTAATTAATTAATTTATCAACTTAATTAATTAATTTAAAAGGACAAAACTGAAATCAGAAACAATTTCCAGATTTCGGTTAAGACAAGAAAAAGACATCCTAGTACGTAACCTAGGATGGCTCAAAGGGTTAGTTGTGGTCCTAACGACTTGAGGGTAATTTTGTAATTACCCTAGGTCACCTAATTAATTAAATTATCAAGTTAATTAATTATATTAAATGAGTCAAATCAAAATTCTTTTACTAACCTAGTATAAATCAAGAAATATCCTAGTACTTAACCTAGGATGGTCCAAAAGGGTTAGTTATGGTTCAAATGACTTAGGGATAATTTAATAATTATCCTAGGTCCCTTAATTAATTAACTTATCAATTCAATTAATTAATCAAAAGGTGCAAAACTAAATCCTTTGGAAAAATTTCAGATTTGACTAAGTGTTGTGTTTTCCTAGTTCTAGTCAATATAAGAGGGGCTTTTTCGTAATTAATTAATTTATTTTATATAATAAATTATCCTAAGTTGAATGAGTCAATATCTGTTCCTAAACCTAAAAACTCACGACCAAACACTAAGAAAACGATGCAAAAACATTAAGAAAAAAGGCAGAAAGTTCATCGACTATCTTGGGAGAATTCAAGGTGTTCTTCAATGTTTCGTTCAAGGTGGTCATCGTAGATTAAGTTCTACATAAGGTATGAGTTTATCTGCTGGATTTTTTTCTTCAAGAGTACTTTCCATCGTGTTGAATCTATGAGGTCTCCAAACTAGGGTTGTTTCCCAAGATTCTTGTTGAACGTCCTTTTCCCTAGTACCCTTGTTCACGATTTCAATGATATGTATATTAGTATTGGTATGTTGTTGGTATGTGGTGATGGCTTATCTCACTTTGTAAGTTTCTTGATTTGTAAATGTCGAGTGAACCTATGAATTGTACTTGAATGATGGTAAGTGTTCCTTACGTGATATAAAGAACTGTGTTGCATCAACTTGTGTTCGAAAATGCTAGTCTTGAGATGTTACGGTTGGGATGTGTATACTTGCTGTTAAATGTGACTTTATGAAAATGTTATGTTCATTAAAGTGTTCAAATAAGGCTGTCCTAAATGGATACTAATGTGATGCTTGAACTATGTTATAAGGTTTGCCAAAAAGATCTCCATGAAATCATACTTGAATGAATGTTTGGCTGAAGCCATTTTATTAAATGGAATTGCCTTTAATGTTATCTTTAAATAATTAAAAGAGTTGGCTAATTGTTATTACATACGAAACTAAACATGAACGAATGTAAATTTGGCATATGCCAATAAAGATGATTATGATATCTTTTCTAATTTGTGTAGGCAAATACTAATTTTATGCAATCATATATAGCCAATGTATTGAAATGATAAATAAGCACATCTAAAGTAATTCAATGAATACATATCCATAGGCTTGCAAATCATTGGGAAAAGTCCCAACATACCCTAAACAAATGAACTATGAACATATGTAACTCATTGAATGAAGTTCTCATCGTCCATACACAATGATATGAAGCTAACAAATGAGCGTAAGCAAGTAAAGTGAGTATTAACGTAACTAAATATGATTAAGATAATAAAGTGACTAGAATGAGGTGTTAAAGAAAGTGAGACAAGCCTCACTTACACCTAAGATAATACGTTATGATACTAATGAAAAAGGGTGTTTTAATGTGTTACACAAGTCTCATTAACACCAAAGATGTTATATAAGGATAATTCACATTTCATAAATGTAAAAAAAGGGATGAAAAGTCATAAATAGAGTAAGTCAACCTCAACCTAGAAGCAAGCTTCTATAATGTTTGAGTCAACTGTAAAAGATAAAAAGATAAAGAAGTAAGGAAAGCACCGATAGACTAACTATGAGCTTGTGCTTCCACGTGTAAGTATCATGAGAAGAGGCTACCACTGAGGTGGATAAGTAGTCTGCATATGTCTCCTAGTCTTTTAACTATGTCTAGGCAACATGGGAACTAGCCTGTGGATTCCACCTAAGAGAGCTAGGTATGTTTCGGTCTCACCTTGGCCAGCGAGATCACATCTTTTCGGTGTGGAGAAGACGCCGGATTTCATGTTTATCTCACATGATCTATGTCTATTTATGATTAAAAGAATGTTCTTGGTTCACTTAGTTGTGAGCCAACCCTTTTCGGTGTGGGGTAAACACTTTATATTGAATCTTTTTAGTTGGTGAATCACCCCTTTTGATGTGGGGCAGACACTGGATTTCATGTTAACTCGCATGATCTAGGATTTGCTTCGATCGGTTAATCACCTCTTTTCAGTGTGGGGAAGACACTGTATTTCATGTATCTTTAGATGATCTTAATGCTACAGACTTTTTTAAGGAAATAACAAGAAAGAAGATATGTATGTTCAAGGCGAACTAAGAAAGTAAGAGCTATGAATGCCAATGTTGATAAGATGAAGTTTAAAATAAGTAAAGGGCATAGCCTATAATGAATCCTCATGTTATGAAAATTATCAAGCCCAATAAGATTGGATTATAATGACTTTATATAATTGCCAAAAGATCATAGCTTAACAAGATTGGCTTATAATAATTCTTATATTATGTATAAGAATGCCTAATAGGTTTAGACAATAAAGATTGTCTTTATAAGATATAATTCCCAATTTGTATTGAAATCATTTCCTTAGTCCTTCGGATTACTTACTTGATTCATTGTAGGTATGCGACTACAATGAATCATTGCACTTGTAAGTAAAACATAGGATCAAAGATGATTTTTGAATTACACAACAAGAAGAAAAAGACTGAAAAATAATTTATTGTAGGTATGGGACTACAATGAATCATTGAACTTTTAAGTAAATTATAGGATGAGAGGAGATTTTTGAATTATACAACAAGAAGAAAAAGACTGAAAAATAAACTTAGTGTCAAAGAAGAGCTCTCGGGTTCGGGCATATCAAATTTCAAAATCTTCTCTCGAGTTGTTCTATAATTATGTTGATTATTCTAAGGTCTTATGTTCATATAGAAAATGAGTTGTGTTCTTTGAATGCATTAAAATATGCCATATTCTTTTCATAATTCATAATAATGAATGAGGAAAGTCTAGCGATGTCACTTTCAAGAAATGATATTTTTTTAAGGATGAACTTTCCTTTGTCATGCATATCCTTATGTGTGTGTGTGAATACACCCATACTTATTACAAACGTTTACTAATCCTATAAATTTATTATCTTTTTAGGTGCAGGTCAGGAGAAGGTTGAAGACTCATTGCAGCGGTTTGGATCTAGCGATCTCCAGACCTTTGGTAAGTACTCTTCATTTCGAGGATGCTACATTTACCTTCCTAGCATTATTACTTTAGACATAGCTAGAGGATGTTGTCCCTAGCATTTCTTTAATAAATTTATTCGAAGCTCTGTATTAAGGTCGTTTTACGCAAACTATTATGATATGTTGATCTTTTGATTTGAATTGATTCCGCCATTATAGATGGTTGACTTTAACTTGAGCTTAGTATATTAGCAACTTATGAAAAATGTATATGAATTCTATGTACACTTCAATATGTGTAGAAGTTTTAAATTTACAGCAAATTTAACTATATGAATGTGATGAAATCTTAGAAGAGGCTTTTCTGCGACCTCTTAGAGGTTAACGACGCCGGTTGCATCAGGATTCCAGAATTCGGGTGTGACATCCTAGGTGGGGTCGTGCGTGGATGTTAAACACCTATACTAAGTCTTCTAGGTCTTAGGTACACCTCACATCAGTTTTAATCAAAACAAACACGTAAAACTCACTCAAAAACAACAAGACGCTAGAACACTTTCTAAAACACACCTTCCGAACGTCATGGACGTTCTTGGACGTTTGACCTCCAAACTTAACAAAATTTTATACACTGCCTATAAATACTAAATTAACTTATTTTTTTAAAAAAATACCTCAAGAAACACTAGCGAGGATCTAGTTCACCTTAGTTCGTTTGGGGCGTTACATTCTCCCCCACATAGAATAACATTCGCCCTCGAATGACATTAAAACTTCAAGAACAACAAGGAGTCACTTAGAATCACATAAAAAATTAAAATGATGATCAAAACACTCAAAATCAAAGCATCAACTAGCAAGGACCATCATTTCACACTTTCAAACAGATAGCAACATAGACAACTCTTGCAAACTCAAAATTTTCAAAACTCACTGTTAACCTTCTACTATGGAGGAACTTCCTTCTACAACATTAAACATGATCATATACAATAATTTTGAACACATTGAAACTTCAATTCATGACAAATTTTTTTTTTCAAAAATCAAAAATTTTACAGCAAGGTTTATTGTGCTCACCGTTAAGCATACAATTTTTCTTTCCAAACAGTCATTCCTTAAGCAATTCATCAAGATGACATGATAATATGAACTATAAAACAATATAAACTCATTTCATATCATAAAAGAAACAATCATAAAGAGTTAAGACTTACCAAGACCATCAAATCCGGATTAGTTATCCTTCCTAGCTCCCATCCCATAGGAAGGGTTCTTCTTTCGAGCATTAGGATCTAGGGGAGCTTGATTGACATCTTTCCCTATTGGTTTGATGTTAGGGCAATCCCTCATCTTATGAACCTTTTTACCACATGCAAAACAACCATCCATTCCGGCAAGACATCTACCCAATAATTGCTTCCCACAATAGGGCACCTACTCCTCTTAAATGAATGGCTACCACCTTGGGAAGTTTGGTTTGGAGCCCTCTCCTTGTTTCCCATGGAAGAATCTTGGTGATAGAAACTCTTCTTAGGATTTTGGTAAGTAGAATCATCCGACCTAGACCTCTTATCCTCTTGCCTTATCTCCTTAATTTTAGACTCCTCAATTTGTTGTGCATAGACCATGAGCCTAGAGATATCCATGTCATTAAGTAGCATTGCCGTATGACACTCTTTATCCCCAAGTTAGACACTTCCATCACAAATTTGTTCATCCTAGCCCTAGGTTTTGCTAACATGCTTGGTGCATACTTAGAGAGTCGGGTGAATTTGAGAGAATACTCTTGCACACTCGTTCGTCCTTGACGAATGTTTATGAATTAAACAATCTTCTTCTCCCTCCACTCTAGGGGAAAGAACCTTTCTAGGAAAGCCTCTTTGAATTCCTCCCATTCAACCGGATCTCTCTCTAATGTTCTCTCCATCTTCCATTGCCCAAACCACACTTGATCCATATCTTTGAGTTGGTAAGCGCCTAAATCTTCTTTCTCCCTAGGGGTCACATCCATAGCATCTACCACCTTGAAAACCTTATCTATGAAACCTTGTGGATCTTCATCCACCTTAGTGCCATGAAAAGTGGGAGGGTTCATCCTCATTAAATCTCGATTTCTAGAAGTGGGAGTACTAGGATTTGGTTGGGACCTATCTCCTTGGTTAGCTTGGGAAACTGAGTGATTGTTGACGATATGAGCTTGAGCCGTCATGAGTTGGGTCAAGTTCATTAGGGAAGCCCTCAACTCCGCGTTAGTTGTATATCCTTCAACAAAAGGAGCTTGAGGCATAGGAGACACTTGAGGCTCTTGAGGTTCCGGAGGCACTTGAGGTTCTTGAAGAGGAACCTCCTAATTCTCTTCCTCTAGACCAACAATTGGGACTTGTTCAACACGGGGAGGGATCCTCTCATTAGCTACACCTGCCTCCTCCCTTCTAGTATTTGATCTCCTCATATTCATGTCCTATAAACACAAAGAGAATAGGTTAAGAGAAGACACCATATATGACTCAACTCTAAGGCACGACATTAGAATAAAGAAGAAAGTGAAACTTCTATCATCCTATAGACTCTTCTCCATGGATTTGTCGCGACTCACACCAATGACAAACATACTACTAGATGTATCTTGTGATACTTTTAGAACCTAAACTATTTCCCATAACCTTATGCTATGATACCTAGTTTTTCACGACCCGAATGTCACGACCCAAAACCGGGGCCGCGACTGGCACCCACAATTTCCCTCCTATGTGAGCGAACCAACCAATCTAACCCTTATCATTTTAACATATATCAACAGAAAATAATGAGGAAGACTTAAACTCATTAAATAAAACAAATCAACATCTATTAATTCCCCAAAATCTGGAAGTCATCATCACAAGAACATCTATCTCAAATTACTAAACTAAGAATGTCTAAGAACAAAAATAACTAAAAAGCTAGTCCATGCCGGAAGTTCAAGGCATCAAGACT
>NC_028648.1:16000793-16020516 GCF_001406875.1 Solanum pennellii | reverse complement strand
GGCCCGTCACACCTGTGACGGTCCGTCCTGCACCTCCGTCCTGACGGTCAGAGACTCGTTTCCCGTACCAATTTCTCAAGAGTTGAAGTGTTTTGCTACGGGAGCTTACGACGGCTCGTCGTGGATGTGACGGCACGTCCTGCAGGTCCGTCACAGATTACAGAGAGTCGATTTTCAGTACCCAATTTCAGAATTCTAAGTATGCTGAAACGAGACATCTGTGACGGGCCGTCGTGCCTATGACGGTCCGTCGTGATGTCCGTAATCTTAGCCAGTTTTTCCAGAAATAAAATCTGCTGCTCAAAACGACTAAACAGGTCGTTACACCGAAAGAACCCCCTAGAAGTTAGGAGGAACCCTCATTTCTTGATCGGGCGTATTTGACCTTTTGAGGTCTTGTACCCGCCCTTCAACTACCAATCAATACATCAGACATGAAAAGTAGTGCATAATTAAATCTTTTCACGAGTAAATTAATAAAAACAAAATCTTTCATAAATACTTAAGAAATCTCATCTTCACAAGACAAACTTAAGACACATAATATAATATCTTAGGGACACGACCCTTTACATTGAAATCAAATACATATTAAGTCCTAATAATAAAACTAGGAAACAATAGACTATGTCCTCAAATATATGAGGACAGACCAAGTCTTGGGAGAGTGAATTTCCCAAGCTTCGCCTTTGAATCTTTCAAAAAGTATTCAACCTATACTTATAAGGTATAGAAAAGTATGGGTTTAGTACAATTAGTGTACTAAGTATGGCATATACAAAAACATGTGAAAAGACACATTTTTGTAAAATAACCTTTTTTTGCAATTGAAGTAAAATATTCAAGGATATAGAAGCAAAACATCGAAAGAAAAATCATTTAACACATGGAGATGGATTTCCATAATTGTCCACAAAAGAGGAACTTTTACAGTAACTTTCCAAAAATATTACAATGAAATAAAAAAACAACACTTACATCGAACTATTTTTAAACATCAAAATGAATCATTTAAGGCATGAACAATGAATTATCCTATTCTAAATAACTGAACTTCCAAGGCCAAGCGAAAGAGAACATGAAGTCATTTTTCGTAAGAGTTTCCCTACCTTGGGATTATCCTAAGACTAACTAAGGTAAGACATGAAGGAGGTATGCATATGCCTCCATCAATACACTCCAAATCAATCCTCAAGACTACCCCTTTTGGCTTACTCAACTCGGGAGAAACAAGCCCCTCAAATAATGGAAAGACATTACAAGAAACACAACAAACCACCAAAGTCTTCCTATTCAGAATTCCTACTTAGTGCAATGAGTAGATAACCACTCATACCACCACCTACCCTATGTAGTACATTATTTTAGAAGGTTTGGGACCAAGTCTTCCCTTTCGGAAGGTCCTACATAGTTCAATGAATAGATGGCGTCCCATATCACCACCTACCCTAAGTAGTACGTTCCTTTAGAAGACTTAGGTCAATCAATTATTTTGTGGAGGGTTAGATTAACAGACATAGACAATGAGAGCTACACATGGAATCTCGACATTAACCCCTATCGGATGAGAGATCCTCACTTTCCTAGAGTAAGGTCATTCTTTTTAGCTTTTACACGGCGTTCCCAAAGTCTACATCTATGCGGGCGAACAGTTAAGGGATAAGGAAAATTTATACTAAGTAAATCATTATTTATTCACGAGGAGTACTCATCTCAATAGGTACATTGGAATAAAACATCTCAACTCATGAAGTATAACCACCTCTTATTCATATCCTCTCGGTGCTAGACATAACCCCCATGCATTCTAAATACTTTAAACTATAGGTTAAGGATATCTAGTGAACACCACATCTCAACTGACGAAGGGTATTCATCCTTCGACCTATCTTAGAAAGCTCTTAGGATGTAGTGAGGTTGCTAGTAAACACTTCATCTAAACTAACGAAGAGTGTCCACCTCAAAGCTCCTCTTTTTACTCAATTTATCTTCATACATTCATTTAAGGTGTGTGTGTGTACTTGTGAGCAATCTTTCATATAAACATCATTTCACTACCATTAGCTTCTATACATGCTTTAGTCCTACATTTATCAATTTACACACTTTACATGCTTCACATGTTATATACTTTTCCTAGGCATAATCTAAGGCAAACATGCTATTCAACTTCATAAAACACAAGACAAGACTTATCTTCAATATCGCTTCATTTCTTATGCTAGACCTTCAAAACCACACTGACAAAACATACTAAATAAAATCAATTCATCAAATAAAAACTGCCACCATGAAGGTGGACCAGACCACTCAAAAGCATTTTACAATAAGAACTATGCAATATAAGAAACTCACCATTTGACCAAGCCATTATCAACTATAATAAATTTCTCAATATTTTATCATAATAAGTCACTTAGGTCAGTATCTAAACCAAAACAACAAAATAAGAAAACCAAAGTTCATACCTTACCCAAACATGTTCATTTAACCTATTTCTTAAACTAAAAGTTTGAAATATGCATATAAAGGAGTTCGTTTGGTTTTTAACATGAAAATCATTAATTCATACAAGAATAAATATAGTTAAATCATTAGAATACTTTTACAAGAAGAACCATGCTTAAAATCAAAGATTGAAGGGAATAGAGTTTTGAAACCCATATGAAATCTTTTGGAAATGACTACTTGAATGGAAGAGGGTTCAAGGATGGATACCATATCTCAAAGAGAAGTAAACCCACTAATTTTTGATGAATACACACCTAAAAATCAGCCCTCCTTGCCTTCCTTGAGTCTTTGCAACAATGGTGACTTTGAGAGAGTTTTCTTTAGAGAGGTAGTTTGAATATTTGAAGAGAGGGGTCTTGTCTAGGTCTGGGGATTAAAACTAACTTAATATAAGTTTAAAACCCTAAAAATATCAGCCTAGGGTCCTAAAAGACTTGGGATAAATTTACACAGAACACCCATAGTAGGCAGCAAGCATGCAGCAACTTTAGCAGGTGCCATTCGACGACCCAAGCTACTGGGCGTCGTTTCATTGACAGCCCGTGTTGCTGAGCGTCGATGGCTTCAGAGAATGGTTTTATGGGGGGATATACTTCCTACTAAGTATGTGACGACTCCCCTTAGTCGACGGTGCATCGATGGGACTACGCCCAGCAGACTGTCTCGTCGATTGTGCAGTGGTCTAGGCAGTTTTGTCCAAGTCTTGGGCCCTTCATCTAGGGCCTCTTGTGTTCCCTCGGTAGGGTCGTGCCCAGAATTTAAACCCCTAAACTAAGTCGTCTAGGTCTTAGGAACACCTCAAATCAGTTTCAAGTAAAACAAACACGCAAAACTCACTCAAACACAACAAGATGCAAGAACACTTTCTATGGCACACCTTCCGAACGTCATAGACGTTCTTGGACGTTTGACCTCCAAACTGAACCAACCTTCACACACTTCCTTGGAACACTAAAGTAACTCATTCTATAACGAAATTAACTCAAAAAACACTTGCGAGTTCATTTTGGGGCGTTACAGACCCTCCATACTAAATTCTACCTATTCAAAGTATTTTCATAAGTTTTGGATTTCATATGACCCTCCGAAACCTTCACCAAACATAGGGACTTCAACATAGTTGAATTTTGGTAGTTTCCGGACATTAATGCTTTTACTTAATCCTATATATCCAATACTTCTCAAACAATTTTTTTTTATACTTATTTAGTTCAAAAATCATTATTACTCAACATATTAGAATCTATTATAGTTCATGGATTTCCGGGATGTTACACCTTAAGAAAATTCGTTCGCGAATGACACCTTAAAGCTTATATTGGGAAAATAAAAAGGATTCAAGACTAGCAACAAACCACAAACAAAATCTTAATGAGTCACAGATCATAGGAGGATATTTCAACTCCCTTCAACATAAAAACATAGCTTAAACAAAAAGGAACTTAATCCACACGTACCATAATAAAGGCTCAATTTTTCGTATCGCTTAAGGAGGTGTACTACCTTCTCCATTTCAATATGAGCACAAAATGAACATTAAAAGTTGAGATGCTGATTTCTTATCAAAAACACATCAAACATGCTCATTATAATCTTCCATGATTACTTATAGTACACAACACACTCAAGTGAAAGCTAACATAATAAGAATATTTCATGGAAAGACAAGAACACAACTTAGGCATGAAATTCTACGATAATATGCACATATTGCGAAAAACATGAGAATTCCGACATTATTCAAAATAGGCATATAAGGAATTACTAACCTTAATGTTGGCTAGGAGTCAGGGGAAAAAGATGAGGATAGCGGGTCTTCATATCGGCCTCGGCCTCCCATGTGGCACCCTCAACAAGGTGGTTCCTCCATATGACTTTCACGGAGGCTACCCCCTTTTTCCTCAACATCTTAACTCGGCTATCCAAAATTTTAATCGCGACCTCTTCACAAGAAAGGTACTCTCCTACCCCTAAACCTTCTAGAGGAAGAATTGACACCGGATCACCTATATACTTCTTAAGCATAGAAACATGGAACACCAGATGAATCATGGCCAACTAATTTGGCAACCTCAACTCATAGGCAACGATCCCAACTCCCTTCAAATTTTCATACGACCCCACATAATGGGGACTAAATTTCCCCTCATTTCCAAACCTCATTACCCTTTTCATTGGTGAAATTTACAAATAGACCCAATCTCCTACCTCGAATTCAAGGTCTCTCTTTCTATTGTTGGCATATGACCTTCGCTGACTAAAATTCATTTTCAACCTCTCCCTTATGAGTAGAACTTTCTCCATGGCTTCATAAACTAACTCGGGACCAAGAAAAGCAAACTCACAAACTTCAAACCATCTAACCGGGGACCGACACTTTATACCATAAAGCGCTTCAAAAGGTGCCATACCGTTAGTTGCATGGTAGATCTTGTTGTAGGAAAACTCAATTAGCGGTAGGTGATCATCCCAATTTCCCTTGAAATCAATCACACAAGCCCTCTACATATTTTTTAGAGTTTAAATAGTGCGCTCCGTTTTTCCATCCTTTTGAGGGTGGAAAGTGGTGCTATGCTTTATTCGCTTACCAAGTCCATCTTTGAAAGATTTCCAAAAATGTAAAGTGAATTGAGTTCCCCTATCTGAAATGATGGACAAGGGGACCCCATGCAACTTCATGATTTCCTTAACAAACAATTTAGCATATTCTCCCGCTGTGTAAGAAACCTTTACGGGAAGAAAGTGGGCTGACTTGGTCAATCTATCCACTATGACCCATATTGACTCATGTTATCGACGTGTTCGAAGAAACCCTACCACAAATTCCATGTTGATGTCTTCCCACTTCCAAGTAGGGATATCAATATCTTTGGTTAGACAACCCGGGCCTTGTGCTCAACTTTGATTTGTTGACAATTTCCAAACCTCGACATGAACTTAGCTACCTCTCTTTTAATTCCATTCCACCAGTATATATTAAACAAGTCACGATACATCTTGGTGTCCCCCGGATTGATGTAGTATAGGGAGCCATGAGCCTCATCCATGATGTTCTCCCTCAGACCATCCACATCCGGTACACATAATATTCCTTGGTACCTAAGTACCCCATCCTCCCCTTGGTAGAATTATTCATTATTCTTTCTAAGGACCAACTCCTTAAACTCCATCAATAAGGGATCAAGACATTCCTTAGATTTCACATCCACCACTAAAGGCGACTCGGAGTTGTGACAAACCATAAGACGACCCTTTGAAGACTCTTCTAATCGGACACCTAGCCATGCCAACCGATGAACATCCTTCACTAATTCTTTCTTCTCATCAACCATATGCGCCACAGTACGACTCAAAGCATCCTCCACTAATTAGCTTCACCGGGATGGTATAGGACACCCATATCATAGTCTTTTAGAAGCTCTAACCATCTTCTTTGGCGTAAATTCAAGTCTCTTTGGGTGAACACATATTCTAGACCCTTATGATCCATGAACACGTCAACATGCTCCCCATATAGATAGTGTGTACAAATATTTAGAGAAAATACCACGACCGCAAGCTCAAGGTTGTGTGTTGGATAATTATTTTCATGTGGCTTAAGTTTTGTAGAGGCATACACAATGAATTTTCCATGTTTCATGAGTAAACATCCTATACCCACATGAGAGGCATCACAATAAACCACAAACCCATCGGAACCCTCCGGTAAGGTCAATACAGGAGCGGAGGTGAGTCTATATTTAAATAATTGAAATCTCTTCTCACAAGATTCCGACCATTCAAACATGGACTTTTTTTGGGTTAAGGCCATGAATGGAGATGCGATAGAAGAAAATCCTCAACAAACCTCCTATAGTAACCGGCCAACCCTAAAAAACTCTGAATGTCGGTAGGACTCAAAGGTGTAGGCCAAATTTTTACCACTTCTGTTTTCCTCGGATGTACCTCTACCCCTTCAATAAAGACATGTTCCCAAGAAATGCAATTGACCTCAACCAAAACTAACACTTACTAAACTTAGCAAAAAGTTGGTTATACTGGAGAACTTGCAAACCTATCTTAAAATGTCTTATATGATCATTTTAACTCCTAGAGTATATAAAAATATCATCAATGAAGACAATCACAAACAAATAAAGATACTTTATAAAAACTCAATTCATTAGGTCCATGAAAGCCGCCAGGGCATTAGTTAGACCAAATGATATTACTATGGAATTCAAAGTGACCATATCTTGTTTGGACTGCCATTTTGAGAATATCAACCTCACTCACACTTAGTTGATGATAACCCGACCTCAAGTAAATCATTGAAAAATATGTAGCTCCTTGGAGTTGATAAAATAAGTCATTAATCCGAGAGAGCGGGTACTTATTCTTTATAGTGACTTTGTTTAATTGACGATAGTAGATACACATTCTCAACGACCCATCCTTCTTCTTTACAAACAATGTTGCAGCACCCCATGGAGATACGCTAGGTTGAGTAAAGCCCTTATCTATGAAATTTTTGAGTTGAGCCTTTATCTCCTTCAATTCAGTCGTTGCCATCCGATAAAAATGGATCTAAGTAGGTTGTGTATCTAGCAACAAGTCTATGCCAAAGTCAATCTCCCGTTCGGGAGGAATTCTGGAAAGGTCATACTGAAAGACCTCCGAAAATTCCCTCACTACGGGTACCGACTCAGTTTGGGGGACCTCGGATTCAAGATCCCTAACTCTTACTATATGGTAGAGACAACCCTTTGCAATCAATTTGCAAGATTTTAGACATGAGATGATCTTACCCCTAGGATTTGAGTTTCCTTTCTTCAACTCAAAAATGGGTTCATTTGGGAATTGAAATTTCAGTATCCTTGTCCTATAATCAATAGAGGCACATCAAGCATGCAACCAATCCATACCCAAAATAACATCAAAATCTAGGATATCAATTTCTATCAAGTCAACTAATGTTACTCTGTTGGGCACGGAAATATGAATACCTTTATAAACTCTATCAACAACCCGAGAAACAACTATCGGGGTAGAAACTCAAAAAGGTTCTTCTAATATGTAGGGTTGTATATCAAACTTAACGGCTACAAGAGGGGTCATAAATTAAAACGTAGCTCCCGGGTCCAACAAAGCATGTACTTCAAAGGAAAAAAATTTTAACATACCGGTGACCATGTCCTGTGAGATCTCTTGATCACTTCGAGATGGGAGAGCATAAAAGTGATTATTATTGGGAGCATTTGGATTTGGAGAAGTTGCTTGACCTTGAGCATTTTCCCTTCCTTGAGACTTTATCATAGGGCAATCTCTCTTCATGTGAACACTCTTTCCACAACCATAGAAATTACCCGTGCCAACTAGGCCCTTACCATCATGCCTATTATCCCATTTTGCACAAAAAGGCTTCTCCACATAAGATCCTCCACCGTTTCCCTCTTTGGGCTTGGGATTAGGCACCTTATTATTGTTGACCCTTGGAGGATTAGAAGGGATTTTCTTGTAAAATCTCCTTTTGAACCTTAGTTTGTCTTATACCTCAAAGATAGCCTTGGAAGAATTCCTATCTTCGGTTCTTACCTTCTTCAACTCCCTACCCACTTGCTTATGCTTTTGCTCCTAAATTTGTTTGGCATGAACCATGAGAGAGAGAGATATCCATGCTAGGAATCAACATAGCCTACCTACACTCATTAACCAAAAGATCGTATATTCCCATAACAATTTTGTTCATCTTGACTCTAGAATTCACAACCATAATCGGAGAATACATGGGTAGTTGAGTGAACTTGAGGCTGTACTCCTTCATGCTCATACCCTGTTGATGAAGGTTGATGAATTCTTGCATTTTCCTCTCCCTTAGCTACAAGGGGAAGAACCTATCAAGGAAATTTATTTTGAAAGCTCCCCAAGTTATCTGGCCTTCTATAACTGGACTTTTATCCTTCCATTGCTCATAAAAACTTGAGCTACATCTTTGAGTTGGTAGGTGGCTAGTTCTGCCTTTTTTTGAGAAGAAACACCCATAGCATCAAGAACTACGAACACTTAAGCAATGAACACTTGTATGTCCTCCTCCACCTTAGACCCAAAGAAAGTAAAGGGATTCATCCTTGTAAAATCCATAATCCTTGAAGCGGTGGTGTTAGAATTGGGTTTCACTTGCACCCTTACATCCCTAGAAACTTGAAAACATAAATCAAGCAATGAATGGTCGACCTTATCGCAACATTAGACATAGTCCCTTCATCTATAGAAACTTAAGAGTTTCGAAGAGCTTGAGCGGGAACCATCTCACTCAAATTCTCCTCTCCGTCCCTTTGAGCGTTGTTTCTCCTTGTATTCATTGCCTATAAGCACAATAAAATGGTTAGAACAAAGGACTAAATAGAGCTAGGACTCTAAGGCACTACCTAGGAATAACAAGAGAGTGAAAGTTCTTAAGCATCACATAGTCTCTCATTCATAAGTGTGGATCGCTTCACAATTATGAATAAAAATTCTACATACACGTGGTTTAGTATGACATCAATCCTAATATGTACTTATACCTAATGCTCTGATACCAAGTTTTTTAACGACCCAAAGTACACCCTAGTCGTTATCGGCGTCGTCCTCCTCTCTGAGGACTAAGACAAAACCTTAGCGTTCTGCATAGCACATCATACGTAAGAAAATATGGAGAAACTAAAATTTTTTGCTTATATATAAAGGAGGTTTACATAGACCTCTACATAGGAAGCATACATAGGCTCATGACACAAAAAAACATACAACATATATGAATTTTGTCTAATACTTCGTCTCACATTAAGCCATCTATAAAGTATATCACAATAATTTGGGCATAGCCCTTAGTCTATTACAATAAGCCATATTGGCTACAATAAAAGTCTCAATATGAGAGTGGAATAATTTTATCAAAATATAGACAAAACTAATAAGGCTTGATAAGTGACTTTATCCTCTGAACTCGTGAGGACTCATCAATTGACTTAGGAAAGAGCCAAGTCTTCTTCTTCAATGACCAGTAATAACCTCACTGGATCGAATGTAAAATGTTTGGGAAAAAGAGAGAAAATATGGGTTAGTACAAGCCACATGTACTAACTATGGCTCATATGCACAAAATCATCAATGAATGAGAAACGAACAATTTAGTTGAAATTATGCTCACTATCTATCTATCTATCTCAATATGGATATATAACAAGAAAAATAAGTCAATTCGACATAATAACAATCCATCATGTAGATCAACCAAGCAATACTTGTGTTATGCCAAAGATAAAACACAATAATCCCATCCAAGGCTAAGTATTACATTGAGCGACCCACTTCGTACTCACAACATATGTTTATAACATGCTTATACATCAATACATAGTCTTGGTTTCTTAACATAATCATAATCATACTCATAATCATAAAAGAACACTACTAAAATCATCCAATAGGATCCCATACCCTCCCTTACCCTATGTAGAAGCCTTCAAGACAACCCTAAGAAGAGTTCACATACTTAACCTATCTTTTATGTTAGGGAAAGAGGTGAAATAACTGACATGAGACCATGTGAGGTACATGGAATACGATGTTATATTGCCACACCGAAAAGAGAGGGTTAACACTTGTCTAAGGTGCAACCGTTCGTACATAGCTATCTAGGTGGATCCACTGAGCTAGAGTACTATGTGGGAACATAGTTAAGGGTAAATAAAATTGTTGCTATAAACCTTGAGTTACTAACATGGAGGTTTCCATGTCATGAGACAACACATGACTAAGGAATCCGGACTTACTAACGTGAGGAAACCCATGTGGGAAGACGAACTTACTAATGTAACACTTCCATCTCATTTAAATGCCCTTTCTATCTTAAGAAACTATTCCCTTTAGTAATCTTCATATATCATCATACAAGTTCAAATTAGTCTCTTTTAGACCTTTAAGTAAACATCATATCATAATAGCTCATAAGTGATCACAAGTGAGTACTATCCTTTCACTTTATACACAACATCATAATCATGACAAACTACATTCAATCATAAAATGACCACATCATAAGATAATACATGCTTCATAGAAGATTCATATATCTAGGGTTAGGGATGAGGTATCCTTATCACTAACATCACAACAACACAAGTAGCTATAGCATCATTATCACATAAGTAGATACACATTGCATAATTGAGATCAAAGAAGAATAAAGATCATACCTCATTGCCCTTTCATGGGACTTCACCCTTCAACACAAAAGAATCCACAACCAACATATGAAAATAGGGAAATTCACGAAATATTAACATAACTTAAATCAAAATAAACAAGGGGCATGTTCATCACCCTTAACAATTCACCATAATCAATCCAAGAAAGTTGGGATTTGGGGAAAGACATGGGTCAAGGGAAATATCATAGAAATTCATCAATTTTCCATCAATTAATACTTAAACAACATTAATTCATAATAATTCATCACAATTAACTCATTCGTTTTTGATAAAATACCCACGTGAGGGGAAAAACCCTTGTTTTGTGGGATCTAAAACTCATTTTTTGAGCGACCTCTTGGTGAAAGGAATCCCAAGAGTGAAAGGAACCATACCTTATTGATGATATAGACACGAAAATGGATTGGAAAACTTGGAGGCTTGATCTTCTTCTTAGAGCTCTATTGGTTATAAATGGAGTTTTGGAGGAAAAGATAATTTGGGAGAGAGAGATTTTTTATTTCAAATTGTGGGACTTGATTTTTATGTTGGAATGTATCTAAACTGTATAACATCTTGAAAATCCTAGACGTTTCATAAATCCAAACATAGGTTTCGTGAGCCATAAGTATTATTTTTATGTCCATTTGTATGAATATAGGTAATTTAGGAAGTTTAAGAACCAAAACGTCCAAGAACGTCCATGACATCCAAAAGTTGGTTCAAATGCGTGCTAGCATGCCTTAGCCTATTTGACTATCTTTTAGGAGTCAGAAATTTATGAAAAAATTGGTGGAAGGTTATATAAAAGGTGTCTAAGTTGTTCCATGGTCACAGATCCGGGTACGACTCCCCATGGACTGACCAAGGGCCCTTGAGGAGGACCCTTGCAGTTTGAGGCATCACTGACTGGCAGTATGCATCGACGGGATAGCAAATGGCCCATGTGTGGACTGACGGGGCGTCAATGCCACCGTCATCCCACACTTTGTCTTGTTGATGAAATACCTTCTCCCGCACAACCTCTGAACTTACAAATTTATGGAAGACCCTTACCTGCATGGTGTCTGACCGGACCGATGGAGGTGCATCACAGAGGTAGGCTTGGTTCGTCGACTGACCCACCGCCTGTGGATCGTGGTGTCGTCAGTTACTCAACCAACTCCCTACACATTTTAAGTTAGTCTTATTTAATTAATTAGGTGGTTTAGTGGTTACTTAGGTATTAACGGTAAATTAATCAACTAATTTAACTCCCAATATAAATACCCCTATCCCTCATTAATCTAAAGACAACTCACAAAATAAACTCACTTCCTTCTCTCTTCTTTTTCTCTCTACTTGAACTCACCATTGAAGACTAGAAAGGATAAGGGTTTGGGGACTGGGAAGGGACGAATTCACCATCAAATCTTCGTCAAACGTTAAGGTATGGGATCTAATTCACCTTTGAGACTCTTTCCTCTAAGGGTTCCTTCAAAATGGATTTCAAAAGTTGAGTTTTCTTATGGGTTTCATCCAATTACGAAATTGATGTTATAGATTGAGTTGTTGATGATTTAATTATGTTATATTGAATATATTAACATTTATTTTAAGTTGATTATGGTAATTGTTGATGGTTTGGTCTAAATTGAAGAACATGATCCTCAACCCCTAACCCTAGGTTGTGATCTTGATATGTATTGTATTGTGGGATCATTCAATTGGCTTTGTTATTGATTAGATTACTAGTTTGTGGTGTTATTATGAAATTATTAAGATGAATTATAGGCCTGTCATGCTAGTTCCTGAGATGTGATTTAGGTTATGAACTATATTATAAAATTATCCTATGTATCTTGTCTTAAGCTATAATCTAGTGTTTAATTGTGTTCTAGAGATGCAATTGGCCTTGTTATCTTATTGGTTATCATTGTGTTATGATGTTACTCTCCTAATTGTGTTGAGTTATGTGTTGATGGTAAGATCATGATGTTGAACTATGAGGAAGACTTGGTATGTCTTACAATCTCTATCTTTACTTCCAATTGTTATTATTTGAATTTAAGTCATGATGTTACATGGGAGTATGCCTTATACTAGGGTGATAGGGTGGTATGATGTTTAATTGAAATGTCTAGACTATTTTGTGAGGTTGATTAAGGTGTATGTGATATAAGGATGGTGAAAACTAACAATGTGCCTTGATATGCTATGAAATTCTATTGTGTTAACCTCACTTATATAAATTGTGATGAAAGAACTTATACTCATACAAATCTTATTGAGCTATTGATGATGATGATTATACAAGGGGTAGACTCTATGACCTAAACTAAGCTATGATTGATAATTAAAGACTTAAAGACATTTTAATAAATGGACTTAGCATAGCAAAGAGTGAACTTGACAATGAGATCTGATGACTTCCCAAAGAGGAAGTTTGCCCTATATTTCTATATGAGATTTAGACTTTCCAAAGAGGAGTAATCATCAAATTGATTCCCATGAGAGGAGGCCCCAACTACCAAGTTGTATCAAGAGGGAATATACTATATCTTAGTTCTTGAACTATGTTTCCCCCATAGGAAGACTAGCTAGTGGATCCACCTAAAAAGCTATGTTTATGTTTGGCTCTACTTTGGCCGGTAGACCAACTTCCATTGGTGTAAGGTTTTGCGACACCGGATTCCAAACTTACTCATGTAGTCTATGTCTTTTAAGTCAAGTGTTCCCTAAAGTAAAATAAAGTACTGAAGTATAAACTAACAAAGGTGACTTGTGAGGTTTAACTTAGCCTAGGTAGGGGTATTAGACTCTACCTATGCCTTGCACTAGTTGACTTTGATGGAAGCTTTAGGAAGTTTATATTATGTATGCATATTATAATGATGTATATGATGATAACATGTTTATACTACAATGGAAATGACTATATATATGATGATGATTATCCTCTTGATATATGTAGTTGGATTATATTGCTAAAGTTGAACATTGGTTATGTTTTCTTGTTAAGTCTACTTGGTTGAGCAAGGTTATGGGGCTTAGCTTGGTGATTGCACTTGTTGACATGATAAGGATTCATGAGTAGTTGTCTTGCCTATTATGACATGATTGACTCTTATTCATTATTGTGACATTATTCCTTGATGATAGGGTTGTATTAAATCATGGTCTCAAATATGTTGGACTACATATTTTATTGTTGAGTTGGTAAGCATACTTGGTTGGTTGATATGACTTGCTTGACTTTGTATTAGGTTTTTAAAAGGGTAAAAGGTCATGTTTTGACTAAAAATCTCTTTTTAGCATGTTTTGCTTCTATATGTGCATAAGGTCTCATACTTAGTACATGTGGAGTACTAACCCCATTTTCTTCCCTCTATCCAACATTATAGGTTCAGGTCGTTGAAGAGTTTTGAAGGAGACATTATTGAAGACTTGGATTCTTCACTCCATCCAAGTAGGGTAGGTTCTCAACTTTCGAGGGCAATGCCATTATCTAGCTTACTAACTTGTTATGAGGTTAAAGACTCTTTCATTTCTTTCATTTCAATAAAGTACTATACTTTTGTATGACCTATATGTGGTCTTGTTGGATTGATGTAAGGGATATACCCATATTTTGATAATCGTTTAGATGGTATGAGATGAGACTATCTTTGAGACTATTTTTCTATCTTATATATATATGTATGTGCAATAGAAGTAGAAGGATATGTAACCTTCTTATCTATATATACTCGATAGGACTATATATCATGTGTATGTAGAGGTCTATGTAAACCTCCATCTGGTTGTAATGAATGTTTTAAATTTTTCTGCATTTTCAACTTAAGAATGTAATGACATGAGACTAATAGGCTAGTCTTAGTCCTTAAAAAGGACGATAACGTTGGTTACGTCAAGGGGGTAAACCCGGATGTAAAAAACTTGATATCAAAACATGAGGTTGAATATGATTGGGTTGTGTCTCTCTCTCTTTACCACGTCTATGTAGGTTTGTATTCATAATTGTGTAGCACGCCACACTTATGAGTAGGAACCTATATGATTACTAGGAATCACTCTGTTTCTTGAAAATCTTATACCGTGCCGATAGAGTATACTTATGGTGTGCTTTTGCGTATAATCCTAATTCTTATGCTCATAGGAAGCAGGAACACTCAAAGGAATGCGGCTCGAAGCCTTAAAGAGGAAATTTCCGATCCAGGAGCTCCTCCCTGTGGTGATCAAGTTCCTCCAATTGAAGAAGATTCTAATGTTGACCAAGCTTCGGTCAACCCTCCACCCTCTACGGATGGAGATATAAGGGATGCCCTCATTCTATTGGCTCAAGCTGCCAGCGTCCGATCCCAAGCTATGAGGGCCCAAGCTAACCAGGAGGTTGTGCCCTGTCCTCATCAATAGTCACTACAATGGCTTCCCGTCTAAGGGACTTTACTTGAATGAACCCTCCTACTTTATACGGGTCTAAGGTTGATGAAGACCCCCAAGAATTCATCGATGAAGTCTCTAAATACTTTTGGCTATGGGGTTGTCCACAAGTAAGAAGGCCGAGTTGGCCACATATCAACTCGAGGACGTGGCACAAGCTTGGTATGTGCAATGGAGGAAGGATAATAGGCCATTGAGGGGTGGTCCGATTACTTGTGAGATCTTTAAGACGACTTTTCTAGATCAATTCTTTCATAGGGAGATGAGGGAGGAAAAAGTGATGGAGCTCATCAACTTTTCCATGGAGGAAGGACTATATATGAATACTCTTTAGAATTCATTAAGTTGTCCAAATATGCTCCTTCTTTTGTCTCAGATCCTAGAGACCAAATGAGATATTTTGTGATGGGAGTGTTGGAGGACTTACAATAGGAGTGCCATTCAGCCATGCTACATGACAACATGAAAGAAGGGTAGAGAAGGCAAGGTCCAAGAGAAAGATTAGAGATGTTAAAAGCGAAAAATCATTTGATGGAGGTTATTCAAAGAATTGGCTTGAAATACCAGACAAGCTTAGATTTAAGAAACATGTTTCTAATCAATAACCATCCAAGTTCTTGAAGGCTCGTGATTAAAAGGGAAATAAATTGAGATCTAAAAAGGGAAGGGGTGAAAACTCAAAAAATGAGAAGCGTACATGTGCCAAGTACGGAATAGGTCATCTTGGTGAGTACTTGGTAGGAACGGGTAATTGATATAGTTGTGGCAAGAGAGGTCACAAGATGAGATATTATCCAAACTTGAAGGGTCAAGAGAGGGGTGGTCAAGCTCAAGCAAGTGGTTCTAGCTTGATTTTGATGTTATATTGGGTAAGATTTGATTGCATGCATGCTTTGCCTCCTTTGATTGTAGGACGAGTGGTGAGGTTTAACTTCCCAAATGAACCCGTTGTTGAGGGGAAATGGGGAAATTCTATTCATAGAGATCTTATTATATCTTGTATAAAATCATGTAAAATGATCTCTAAAGGTTGTCTATATCATATTGTAAGAGTCCAAGATCTAGACCCCGGAATTCCTCCCATTGATTCGGGCCACATATCTTGTATAAAAGCGTGTAAAATGATTTCTAAAGGTTGTCTATATCATATTGTAAGAGTCCAAGATCTAGACCCCGAAATTCCTCCCATTGATTCGGGCCACATAGTGAGTGAATTTCTAGTGGTTTTTTTTTAATGACCTTCTCGGTATTCCTCCCAAATGAGAATTTAACTTTTGCATTAATTTGCTACCACATAAAAATTCCATTTCAATTCCTCCTTATCGGATGGCTCCGTTCGAGTGGAAGGATTTTAAGGCTCAACTCATGGATTTACAACATAAGAGCTTTATAAGGCCTAGTATTTCTGCTTAGGGTGCTCCTGTTTTATTTGTGAAGAAGAAAGATGGGTCTTTGAGAATGTGTACTGATTACCGCCAACTCAACAAGGTCACTATTAAGAATAAATAACCTCTCCCTTGGATTGACGACTTGTTTTATCAACTCTCAAGGGCGAGTTACTTTTCAAAAATTTATTTGAGATCGGGGTATCACCAACTTAGGGTGAGAGGTCAGGATGTACCAAAGACGGCCTTTCGGACTAGGTATGGGCACTATGAGTTCTCGGTCATGTCTTTCGGTCTCACTAATGCTCTAGCGGTGTTCATGGACCTAATGAATAGAGTGTTTCGAAATTACCTAGATTCATTTGTCATTGTCTTCATTGACAATATCTTGTTATATTCGAAGGATGAGGTTGATCATATAGGTCATTTGAGGGTGCTATTGCAAACCCTTAAAGAACATCAATCGTTTGTCAAATATAGAATGTGTGTGTTTTGGTTGTGGTCGGTAACTTTTCTTGGGCATGTTATCTCAAGTGAAGGAGTTGAGGTAGACCCAACGAAAATGGCGGCGCTGAATAATTTGCCTTGACCATTGAATCCAACCGACATTAGGAGTTTCTTGGGTCTAGATGGATATTATCGGAGGTTCGTGGATGGTTCTGCATCCATTGCATCTCCTTTGACTACTTTGACCCAAAAGAGTTAAATATTTGACTGGTTGGAGGCATGTGAGAAAAGTTTCCAGTTGTTGCAAGATAGGTTCACTTTCGCTCTATGTTGAATTTATCGGAGGGTACAAAGGGTTTTGTTGTACATTATGGCTCATCCCGAGTGGGTTTGGGGTGGTGCTTATGCAACACAGGGAAGTGATAGCCTATGCATTTAGGAAACTTAAGGTACATGTGGGAAGTTATCCCACTCATGACCTTGAATTAGAGGGCGTAGTTTTTGCTTTTAAAATATTGATGCATTACTTGTATAGGGTTGAAGTTGTCGTCTTTACCGACCATAAGAGTCTCCAAAATGTGTTCACCTAAAAGTTGTTGAATCTCCGACAAAGAAGGTGGTAAGAGTTATTTAAAGACTATGGCTTAAGTGTACTTTATCACCCCGACAAGGTTAATGTGGTTGCAGCTTCCCTAAGTCGTATGATTATGGGTAGTGTATCACACCTTTACCAACCCAAGAATGACCTAGAGAGGGAAGTTTATAGGTTGTCTAGGTTGGGTGTGATGTTGGAGAGTTCTCCGGATGGGGGTACTATAGTCCGTCATAACTTTGAGTCATCTCTAGAGTTGGAGGTGAAGTTCAAACAACACCTCGATAAAACATTAATGGAGTTGAAAGAATCAATTCTCAGCAAGTTAAATAAGTAATTCTCCTTAAGGGGATGGTGTGTTAAGGTACTAAGGGAGATTGTGTGTTCCCGATGTAGATAGGGTGAGTGACCGAATCCTAGAAGAAGCCCATGGGTCCCGCTACTCAATTTATTCAAGTTCGACAAAAATATACCATGACCTAAGGGAGATATATTGGTGGGAAGGTTTAAAAAAGGACATAGCAGAGTTTGTCGCTAAGTGTCTGAATTTCTAATAAGTAAAGGCCGAACAACAAAAGTCGGGTGGGTTATTACAAAAGATCCAAATTCCTACTTGGATGTGGGAAGACATCGGTATGGACTTTGTAATAGGTTTACCTCGGACTCAAAATTCATATGATTCCATATGGGTAGTTGTGAATTGATTGACTAAGTCCACTCGCTTTATTCCCGTCGAATCTACATATTCGGAGGATGATCATGCAAGAATCTTCATAGATGAGATTGTGTTCTGCCATGGTATTCCGTTATCCATCATATCGGATTGGGCCCCACAATTCACATCTAGATTCTATAGATCATTCAAAAAAGGGTTGGGTATTATGGTGAAGTTGAGCACCGTTTTTCATCCCCACACTGATGGTCAAGTGAAGCGTACTATACAAACCCTTGAAGATATGCTTAGGACGTGCATTATTGATTTTAAAGGGAATTGGGAGAAACATTTGCCTTTGGTGCAGTTTGCCTATAATAATAGTTTTCACTCATCCACTTCCATGGCTCCCTATGAAGCCTTGTATGGTAAGAGGTGTAGGTCTCCTATTGTATGGATTGAAGTATGTGAGCATTCGCTTCTTGGTCCCTATTTTTTTTTATAAGACATTGGATAAAGTTCATATCATAGGGAATCTGTTTCAAACTGCCTATAGTCGGCATAACTTTTATGCCGATCATAGGAGATCGGATTTGGAGTTTGAAGAAGGTGATAAGGTGCATTTGAAATTTTCACCAATGAAAGGGGTGGTTAGATTTTGCAAAAAATGGAAGTTGATTCCTCCTTATGTGGGTCCCTATGAAATCTTGCAAAAGGGTTGGTAAGGTTGCCTGTGGATTTCAACTTCCTTGTGAATTGCCTTTGGTTCATCCAGTTTTCTATGTTTCTATGTTGAAGAAGTGTATCGGTGATCTCGAGTCTGTTCTTCCCATTGAGGGTCTTGGTATCAAGAATAACCTCTCTTATGAGGAAGTTCTGGTTAAAATTCTTGATAGGCAAGTCAAGAAGTTGAGGAATAAAGAGGTGGTTCCCGTAAAGGTGTTATGGAAGAATCATCTAGTTGAGGGTGCAACATGGGAGGCCGAGGCCGACATAAAGTCCTGTTACCCTCATCTATTTTATAATTAAGGTTTGACATTCTTTTTAATATATATAAATATGACTAGAAATTGAAGTTTCTAGATTTTGGTGAAGTCTTGCAAAAATGAACATTTTGGGGTTGCATTACATTGAAGTAGTACCTCTAAAACTTGAATTTTGCCTTATTGGTTTATTTGAGTTATGTTGTGCATTTTGGTATGGTGAGTAATTATGAAATTATATGTAGCATGTTGTTAAGATGAACTTTGTGCTAATTGACTCATCTAATGTATCTTGAGCTCATAAGTATTGTGAGAAGTAAATGCCTCATGACGAAGTGTTTTTGAGGCTTATGTGTGAAAATTTGCTTTTTGAAATTTGCCTTGTCGAAATGACATGATTTATATTGATTTGATATTGTTGATTTCTTGGGATGCTAGTCTTGAGTCTATTCCTTCCTTCAAAAGAGTTCTAGTGTAATTTGGGGACGAATGTTCCAAACGGGGGGGGGGGGGGGGGG
>NC_028648.1:15927948-16000643 GCF_001406875.1 Solanum pennellii | reverse complement strand
GGGGGGGGGGGGGGGAGGGGGAGGGATAATGTAACATCTTAAAAATTCAAGACGTGTCGTAAAGCCAAACATAGGTGTCGTGAGGTCTATGTACTATTTTTAAGTACATCTTAATTAGTATAGGTCATTTAGGAAGTTTAAGAACCAAAACGTTCAAGAACGTCCATCACGTTCGGAAGTTGGTTCAAAGGGGTTCTAGCATACCTTAGCCTATTTGATTAGCTTTTAGGAGTCGGAAATTTATGAAAAATTGGTGGAAGGGTAGCTAACAGGTTTTTAAGATGTTCCATGGTCAAAACACCCGAGTACGACTCCCCAAGGACTGACCAAGGGCCCTTGAGGAGGACCCTTGCAGTTTGAGGTATCACTGCCAAGCAGTGTGCATTGACTAGACAGTAGACAGTCCGTGTATGGACTGACGGGGCGTCGGTGCCACCGTCATCCGACACTTAGGATAGTATATGAAATACCCTCACCCGCAACCTCTTAACTTTCCAACGAAGTGCAGGCTACGGTCCGTGTGTGGATCAATGGGGCGTCGATGCCCCCATTGTCCCACGCTTAGACAATTTGTAAAAGAGCCCTACCTGCATAGTCTCTGACCAAACCGATGGATGTGCATCATAGAGGTGGGCTTGGTCCATCGACTGAAGCACGGTTCGTCGATCGTGGTGTCGTCGGTGACACAACCAACTCCCTGCACATTTTAAGTTAGTCTTATTTAATTAATTAGGTGGTTTAGTGGTTAGTTAGGGATTAAGAGTAGACTAATTAACTAAATTAACTTCTAATATAAATACCCCTAACCTCATTAATTTAAAGACAACTCACAAAGTAAACTCTCTTCCTTATCTCTTCTTTCTCTCTCTACTTGAACTCACCATTGAAGACTAGCAAGGATAGGTGTTTGGAGTCGGAAAGGGTCGAATTAACCATCTATTCTTCATCAAACGTTATGGTATGGGTGATATACCGTGGTTTCACGGTATTTTTAATGCTTTTGGTTTAAGTTTAGTGTGTGTCCAAAGGCCTTTTTGTATTGATTTTTATATAAGTTTCTCCTTATTTGCCGGAAATCTGTCCAAAGATGAACGCTGAAGTTTTTTAGCGAAGAAATGCAGAAGAGACAACCTACGAAGCTTATGACGGTCCGTCGAGCCTGTGATGGTTAGTAGGTGACATCGTAGTGAAGCTGCTGATGGAAGATGGGGAAGTATGACTTAGTGTGGGATTAGGGAAATCCACGACGGACCGTCCTAGCCACGATTGTCCGTCCTGCTTGATCGTCGCAATGATCAGAGAGTAGTCCCAGTAACCATATTCCAAGAAGTTTAAGTATTATGGAACAGAAACCCTCGACGGACAGTCGTGCTTGGAACGGTCCGTCATACCTGTACTTTGTGGGTAATGAAGAAAGATAAAGAAGAATTTGTGAAGTATGGGACGACGGAGGCCATGACAGCCCGTCTTGACAACGACGGTCTGTCACGAGGTCTGTCGACTCAGACGAGTTTTGACAGATTTTCAGTAATTAGAAGTCTTCTTTTGTTAGGTTTTTGTTTTTATCATAAATAGTTCGAAAAACCTCATTTTTAGGGTTAGATTTTTCAATTGTAGACTCTTTGATGTTAGACTTTTTGATAGTTAGCCTTTTTGATAATGTTTAGTTCTCTTGTTCAAGTATTGAAGGATTAATTTCAGTAATTGTTACACTTTTTCTGGAATTTATTCTTGGTGTTTTTGTTGATTAATCAAGTGAATTTCTAGATTTTATTAATTCTCATCAAAGTAAGTGCATGAATTCTTATATTAAATATATGAATAGTGTGATTATGACTATGGGTAGCTAAACATCATAACTAGGGTTGTGGGAACCATGAGTGAATAATGAGGTAAAATCTAACTAAAATAGCAATTCTAGAATAGTGTCTTGCATGTATTGATAATTCTTTCATTTAGAAGTCTTCTTAACGGATGTCCAACGTTATAACACGCCTTAATGGTACTTGCCGGACCAAGGAGGTAGATAATAGGAAAAGAATTATCAACATAGATTTAGTGTATACTATCTAATAGGCTAGTGTCGATTGGTACGAGGTAATAACTTAGTCAAATATCGAATACAATGCCTAATATGAGGTAAAGGTAAGAGTTAGTATAGCAACACACGTAGCTGGACCAAGGTGTGGAGTGAAATTTCTAGATGCCAAACCAAGGATTTATAGATACATAACTTAACACTTTACATGCAAGATACTTAGAAAGAATTGTTATAGTTAGGATTATCAAGTTAGGAACCTGTGGGGAACACTTAAACCCTAGTTACCTTTAGTAATTGATTAACCTCCAAGATTTAAAACTGTTAGTTGTTTAATTTAATTTAGTTAATTATTTTCATTAATTTAGATATAAAACCCCCCCTTTATTGTCTTTTGTTTTCTATGAAAATAATTGACTAAACAATAGTAATAATAGAATAAAGTTAAGTCTGAACTATTTTCCTCGTGGGAACGACCCAAACCTCATTAGTTAGGTTGGTAACATGATATGAACGCTTTACTTCTTATTTGAGAAGTAAGTTTGAGCGTATCAAATTGTGGCGCCGCTGCCGGGGAGAGTAGCTTTTAGATTAACTTAAACTTATTACTAAAGTTATTCAATATTTTCTTAATTCTACTTTTCTATTATTTTTTATTCTTGCAAAACTGTCTTCCTTGTATGCCAAATACACGGAGAGGAAGAGAACCCTTGTTTTCCTATGATCACGAATTAGAGAGTACTCTACGCAATATGAATCGAAACTTGGGTATTAACGATGATGATCCAAACCAGAACATCCCAGCTCCGGTTGATGTTAATGGTCAGTTATTACCCGATGATCCTGGTGAAAATCAACAGAGGGGACAAAATCCCGCTCCACGCCCTCAAGAATACTACAAAGGCTATGATAATATTGCAGACTCTGATGGGACAATTGTCTTGCCCCCTCTACCACAAGGCCACACCTTTGTGGTAACTAGTAGTCTGATGCAAATACTCATTGCTAGAGGTTTGTTTTCAGGGCTACCTTCTGCGGACCCACATGCCCATATAGTTAAGGTAAGGGCAGTGTGTAAAAGTTGTGTAGGGAGGCCTGATTTTGATTTGGATGTAATAGGTCTAAGAGTATTTCCCTTCTCACTGACGGGTGAGGCTTCTATTTTGTTTACTGAGCTCCCTTATAACTCAATTTTCACTTGGAACCTACTAAGGGACGTTTTCTTAGCACGTTACTACCCGGTCTCCAAGAAACTAAATCACAAAGACAGAGTGAACAACTTTGTGGAACTACAAGGAGAGTCAGTTAGCAGTTCTTGAGATTGATTCACTTCGTTTTTGAGAAGTGTCTCCAATCACCGCATAGATGATGAGGCACTTAAAGAACACTTCTATCGAGATAGGATGATAATAATAAAGCGATATTGGATACTATAGAAGGTGGTTCTTATGGAGAGTTTCCTTACGCTGAGATTGCCGAAAAGTAAGAGAAAATCTCCCGTAATAATGAATATTGGAGTAGTAGGAAGTAAGATACTGGAAGAAATACCTTCGCAGTGCAATCCACTCACAACCCAGCCGCAGATGAGATTCGTGAAGAGATGGCTCAGATGAGAACGGAGCTTGGGTTGGTATTAAAACATGTCATTGGGGTGCAGAAAAGATAAATGCAGTTAACTACTTGTTTAAACCACCACAACCAAATGATGAATGTTATTATGAGGAGGATTCCTTTGCGGTAAATGAGAAGACGGGCGGTTCCGACCGAGTGCCCAAGGCTCAAATAAGGAGAATTGGCGCCAAGGTCAATGAAACCAAGGTCGGATCTATTGTAACTATAACTGTGAGGGTCATTATGTCATAGATGGAAATTACAACCGCGACAACAACTTCAACAGGGGTAACTATGGTAACAGAAATGATAGGAATTGGCCCTATGTTCCTCCTCAAAATCGTGAAGGTAGTATGGCGCGAGTTGAGGTTATGTTGCCCAAAATGATGAGGAGGTTCGATTCTAGTGACGAGCACACTAAAGAGTTAAGTAGTGATTTAGCGGGTATTGGTCAGAAATTCGATACACATGCAATATCGTTTAAGAAGCTTGAGTTGCAAATGGCCCAATTATTTGCGAATTTGAACACACGGCAGCCGGGCACTCTTTCTTGAAACATTGTCCAAAATCCAAAGAATGATGGACACTTAATGGCAATCACTACTCGCAGTGGTAAGTAAATTATTGACCCACCTATGCGTCTAATGAGAAAAAGGTGATAAAAGATAATGATAGAGTGGTAGAGGTTAGTGGTGAAGTAGAAGATAACACTGAAGAAGTTGGTGAAGTGCCTAAAAAGGTAACTCCCATGCCTAGACCACCACCCCCATTTCCTAAAATATTAATGGAAAAGACCGAGGATGGTAAATATTGGTGTATCATAACAATGTTGAAGCAGCTTTCTATAAATGTCCCTTTGGTAGAAGCTTTAGAACAAATGCCAGGTTATGCCAAGTTTATGAAAGATCTGGTTACAAAGAAAAGATCGGTCACTTTTGAAGATGATGATAGAATGCAGCATTGTTGTTCTATTGCTACAAGATCTCTGGTACAAAAGAAAGAAGATCCGGGTACATTCACTATTCCTTGTACAATCGGGTTATTACATTTTGCAAAAACATTATTTGATCTAGGGGCAAGAATAGATCTCATGCCCCTCTCGATTTACAAGAGTTTAGGTTTGGATGATCCAAAGCCCACTGTGATGCGGCTACTGATGGCCGATCGAATAGTAAAAAGTCTTAAAGGGATACTTGACGATGTGCTAGAAAAAGTGGAGTCATTCATATTTTCGGCAGATTTTGTTATTCTTCATTGAGAAGTCAATTTTTAAGTGTCTATTATTCTTAGGAGGTCATTCCTTGCTAAGAGTAGAGCCTTAGTTGATATGGAAAAGGGGCAGATGAAGTTTCGGTTGAACAATGAAGAAGTGACCTTCAAAATTTGTAGGTCTACGAGGTAGAGTGGTGAGCTCCAATCAGTATCTGCTATATCCTACAAAGTTGGTAAGGCATCCGAGACACAAATAGAAAAATTTCTAGGTGTAGAAGCATTGGCGACATTAATCATGAATTTTGATAATGATTGCATTGAAGAGTATGGGTCATTAGTAGCAGGTCTTGATCGTGGTGATGTTCTCCACCCACGAAAACATCTATAGAGGAGGCTCCAAAGTTAGAACTTAAAAAGCTCTCCCACCTTATCTCATGTATGAATTCTTAGGAAATGGTGAAACTTTGTGGGTAATCATTGCATCAGACCTGAATGAACAACAAGTTGAGAGTTCACTGAAAGTGCTAAAAAGTTCAAAAGAGCTATTGGGTGTACTATTGCGGACATTATTGGGATCCCTCCTGGTATTTATTCTCATAAAATCCAACTCATGCCCGATCATAAGCCATGTATTGATCACCAAAGACGCTTATATCCACCTATTCAAGAGGTCGTGAAGAAGGAAATCATTAAATGATTGGATGCCAGAGTAATCTATCCTATCGCCAATAGTAGTTGGGTATGCCATGTTCAGTGTGTACCTAATATAGGGGGAATGATTGTGGTTCCCAATGAGAAAAATGAACTTGTTCCAATGTGACCGGTTACTGGATGGAGGGTGTGTATGGATTACCGTAAATTAAATTCATGGACCGAAAAAGACCATCTTCCTATGCCCTTTATGTATCAGATGTTGGATTGACTTGCCGAAAAAGGGTGGTACTGTTTTCTTGATGGATATTCGGGGTATAATCAGCTTTCTATTGCACCAGAATATCAAGAGAAAACCTCCTTTTCTTGTCCATATGGGACCTTTATGTTCAAGAGAATGCTATTTGGGTTGTGCAATGCACCCGCCACATTTCAGAGATGTATGATGTCGATATTCTCCGACATGGTGGAAGATACTATTGAAGTTTTATGGATGATTTTTATGTTGTTGGTGAATCATTTGAGCGGTGTTTGATTATTTTTCTGAGGTCCTTAAGAGATGTGACAACTGCAATTTAGTACTAACTTGGGGAAAATGCCACTTCATGGTGAAAGAAGGTATTGTTTTGTGTCATCACATTTAATAAAAGGGCATGTAGTTTGATCGAGATAAAGTCGAGGTAATAGAGAGACTTCCCCCACCTATCTATGTAAAAGGTATGAGAAGCTTTCTTGGCATGCAGGTTTTTACCGGAGATTCATCAAAGATTTTTCAAAAATTGCACATCCGTTTTGAAGACTTCTTGAGAAAGATTGTAAATTTTATTTTGATGAATCCTGCCTTAAAGCATTCAGCGAGCTAAAAGAAAAATTGGTGTCTGCACCTATCATTATTTCTCAAGATTGGAACATTCCATTTGAGGTGATGTGCGATGCTAGTGGTGTTGCTCTTGGTGTGGTATTGGGACAAAGAAGGAACAAAATCCTTCACCCCATTTACTATGCTAGTAAAGCCCTAAATGAAGCCTAGAAGAACTACACAGTGACTGAGCAAGAACTTCTTGCAGTATTCTTTGCTTTTGAAAAATTTCGCTCCTATTTGCTAAGTACTAGAGTTATAGTGCATACTGACCATTCTGCATTGAGATATTTGATGGCAAAGAAGGTTGCGAAACCGAGGTTGATTCGTTGGGTATTACTGCAACAAGAATTTGACTTTGAGGTGAGGGATAGAAAAGGGACCAAGAATAAGGTTGTCGATCACTTGTCCCGTCTAGAAGATGAAGCTATGAGAGAGTTAGATAAGACTGATATTGATGAGACTTTCCCCGATGAGCATGTATTGGCTGCTTCACAAGACTTTATTTCATGGTTCACAGATTTTGCGAACTATCTGGCTAGCGATATTATTCCACTGGACTTGTCCTTTCATCAAATAAAATAGTTCATGTACGATGTGAAGAAGTTCTTGTGGTATGAACCATACTTATATAGGAGATGTGCCGATGGGCTTATTCGGCGTTGTGTGCCAAAATGTGAGATGTTGAGTGTTTAAGAGGCATACCATTCCTCACCGGTTGGTGGACATCATAGTGGTAACCGAACCGCTCATAAAATATTTCAATGTGGTTACTATTGGTCACCGCTTCATCAAGATGCTCATGAGTTTGCTAAAGCATGTGATAGATGCCAAAGAGATGGCGGCATTTCAAGAAAGCAAGAGCTCCCTCTAAACCCCATTCTTGTGATTGAGTTATTTTATGTTTGGGGTATTGACTTTATGGGTCTTTTTGTGAGTTCTCATGGAATGAAGAATATTTTAGTAGAGGTTGATTATGCATCTAAATGGGTGGAAGCTATCGCCCTCGCAAACAATGAAGGGAAGAGTGTCACTGCGTTCTTGAAAAAGAATATATTATCTCGATTTGGTACCCCTAGGGCAATTATTAGTGATGTGGGATCCCACTTTTGCACCAAATTGTTCAAGGGATTATTGGAGAAATATGGGGTTCGCCATAATTTGGCCACTCCTTACCATCGTCAAACTAGTGGGCAAGTTAAAGTTTCAAATACGTAGATCAAACACATATTGTCAAAAACAGTGAACGCTAGTAGAACAGATTGGTCAAGGAGGCTTGATGATGCTCTTTGGGCCTACCGTACAGAGTATAAGACTCCCATAGATATGTCCCCATACCAACTTGTATATGGGAAAGCTTGTCATCTTCCGGTTGAATTAGAGCATAAAACCATGTGGGCTATGAAGAAGTTGAAAATGGATTGGAGCGAAGCTGCAGAACAATGGTTAACTGGGTTTAATGAACTCGATGAATTTTGCCTTAAAGATTATGAAAGCTCATCCCTCTACAAAGATAAGATGAAAAAGTACCATGACCTAAAAATTGAAAAACGAGAGTTTATGGTTGGGGATTTGGTGCTTTTATTCAATTCTAGGTTGCGCTTGTTTCCGGGTAAGCTCAAGTCCAAATGGACTGGCCCTTACTTGGTTACCCCACTATTCCCTCGTGAAGCAGTTGAGTTGGAAACCAAGGATGGTGTGCGGTTTAAGGTTAATGGACAACGAATAAAAATCTATTTCGGGAATGCTGAATTGGCGAATGAAGTGATCGAGGCATACCATCTTGATGATGTCTGAGTAATCAAGTGTCCACAGTCGTGCCGCGACGTTAAATCAGGCGCTTGTTGGGAGGCAACCCAATACATATAGTTTTCTTTCTAGTAATGGTAGCATTTTCTACTAATGGTTTTTAAATTTGCAGCCACATCACCAAGGAATTCTGCAGAAAATCACTCCGCAACATTCACTGACGGACACATCGACGGACCGTCACGCATGCGATGAATCGTCGCATGAATCCGTCGTGCCAGGTACGTTCTTCAGTTATTTGCAAAATAAGGTCACCCATGACGGAACCCATGATGAACCGTCGTATATAGGGAGGACCATCGTCGGGGACTCGTTGCGTCATTAACCAGCAACCCGACCCGACTCGGCTGGGGAACTTTTAAAATTTTCAACCTCTAAAACCCCCCACCCCTTCATTTGAACGATTCGTTTCCCTCTTTTTCCCATTCCCTCCCTTTCAAACTTCCAACTTCCTACCTCTCTTTCAACTGATTACTTCCCCAAATCCCAAATTCCGGAAATCTTCTATCTACTGGTCGGAGTCTGCTACTGTGGTTTTGCTCTTGCTAAACAAGTGCCTCACTTGCTTTTTTTTTCTCCTCTTCTCAGGTATGTGTCTCTGATCTCTACCCATTTACATTGCATTTTTGTTTTTCAATTACTATTAGCCTATTTCTTTTTGGTAGGTCTTCATTCTTTTATCCAATTTTGTTTGACCTAGGTTGAGAACCCTCGAATTGCCTTGTTAAAACTCCAGAAATTAGTGATTTAGCATTGCTAGTTTGCTAGGTATTTGGGTTAGAAACATGTAGGTTAACACTAAGTATTCCATTTGAGTCATAGGGGATGATTGTGAAATCCTCAATTCTGTCACTGAATGACAGAACCGAGGAACTGACGGACCTTCTCGAGCACATGATATGTAATTGAGAGATAGAGCTAGCCTATTCGTTATGGGAACAAGACCTCGATGACGGACCGTCGTACCCACGATGGACCGTCATACCCACGACGGACCATCATAAGGTCTGTTCCAACACCCCACTATTCGTTTTCTCTAAGTGTCCACCAATGGACACATACGACGGACCGTCATACCCGCGACGGTCCGCCCTGCACAACCATTCTGGTTGTCGAAGACCCTATTCCTAAGGGTCTCCAACTTTTTCTATGTGTCCTCTGACGGACATCTAAGACGGACTGTCATTAACACAATGTTCCGTCCTTCACAGCCGTCATGGTTGTCAAAGACCCTTGTCCTAAGGGTATCCATGTTTTTCCAAGTGTCCTCTGACGCACATCTACGACGGACTGTCATACCCTCGAAGGTCCATCTTGCACAGCCGTCATGACAGTCAGAGACCCCATCTCCTAAGGGTCTCCATATTTTTTCTAAGTGCCCCACGATGGATATCGACGAAGGATCGTCATTATCACAATGGTCCGTCCTGCTTATCCGTCATAACTGTGAAAGACTTTCCTTTAGGGGTCTCCACATAAACATAGTTGAAGTAAGCTATGACGGACGCCATGACGGTCCGTCATACTAATGACAAGTCAGCACCTGGTCCGCCGTGTTTCACTGTTACTACAGAGATGTCATCAAAGCTTTGATCTTATGTTTATTTTGTGTCGTTTTTGTTTGTCTTGTTTGCTCCTTCTAGTACTAATAATGATTCTTTAAAGGTACTATCTCTAATGGAATCGAAACAAGATCGAGTTTACACACATGGGCGTTCAAAGTCTGTCGCCCCATCTGATCGACTGGTTATAGGCTCTAATGATAAGCATAATCCCGAGTACGTGCCCCCAGGCACTGACACTTCAACACGAGCTGCACGTGCAACAAGAGCTACGCCCAAAAAGGTGGCGTCCGGCGTAGTCACTACCTCCCAGTCTGATGAGGAGCGCACATTGACCGACAGACCTTCAGGGTCAGCTACATATGAAGAAGGAGCATCTGGTTCTTTAGGAGTTTCGTGGTATGTCGAAGACTTCAGGTCCACAGAAGTCCCTGCACCCGCCACAGATACACATTCTGCCTTGTCTAATGAGGCTGACAATCCCGATTCATTTCAAGCTCACCGATTGGTGCTCTCACCCCGATTGCAGACCAGCCTAACCGGTGGTGTGTCGACGAGCAATACCAAGTGTATTCAGATTTTAAGTTCCTAAATGATAAAGGCATCATGACACGGACCCTTACACTGTAGAGGTGGGTCCTTACGAAGAGTCTTCCCACCATGCCAGATATCCACAATCTCTTCACACGACATCGGCTAGAGTAGACAACTCGTCCTTTGTGCTGCTACGTGAGGAGTTGGTCCGAGAGTTTTATGCCTTTTATGTGGCTACTCTCCGATCAAAGATCGATAGGTGGGCTTCCCCCGCCAAACAGGCCCCACTTGAGCACGTTAGAGTAGGAGGCATACAGGTCGACATCTCCTTACCAGCCATTTGCCGGTATCTGTATGGCGAGGATATTGATGCCAACATGACCCCTCTCACCGCCGAGTTTGACTACCGGTGGCAAATTGTTAAAGATGGCCAATTCTTTCGTGAGCCATCGCTGATAAAGATGACCAAGATGTGGATAGACCTGCACTTATCTATTGACGAAGAGGGTGCCGACTGGGTAACGGAGCCGAAGGGATCCATCAGGAAGGCTAACTCGACCTTCACGGCTATGTTTTTATGGGTGATTGCCCGCCACTGCCTTTCCCGCACGACTGCTGATAATATATTGACATGGGATCGCACAGTGCTGATGGCAGCAATGATAGCTTGTTTTGAGGTGGACTTCACTTGGCTTCTACAGGTGGTCATGCACGAGAGGGCTTTCAAGGTCACAACTACTTACCCTTTTCCGTGCATGATATTTTCCTTATGTAGGTCCGCAGGTGTGCCCATCTGGGACATTGATGAGCCCAAGAATCCGCTGGGCACTGTTGATATTGGACTCATCAGGGATGAGGCCACTGAGTAGGCTCCACGCAGAGGGCCCCGTCAAGAGTTACCTCCACTTGGTGAAAATCTGGCTGATACGGTAGCACATGCTCGAATGGCTACGCAGGCTACTTAAGCGACTATTGACAATACCCCGGTTGAGTCTATCTTGGGTAGTAGAACTGCCCCTAGATCCTCCCGCTCAGCTCCTTTCCCCGCTCTGGTCCCGCTTGCTCAGGTCCATAAACTAGAAGCTCAGATGGCCACACTTCTGCATCACCTCCAGACTTGGATGCAGAGGTGTATTGCTTATGGGGAGGAGCGCTTGGAGCGTAAGATGGCCCAGCACAAAGAGCGGAAGATCGCTGAGGTTCATCAGTGCTTAGATGCTTTTGATTCACGGGTGCTAGCCCGGCGATCCACTCAGGTGGACGTGTCGACCCTTCAGGCTGCGGTTGAGAGTCTGCGAGATGATATTTATATGATCCTAGAGGCTTGGGTGCCTGGGTCTGAGGCCCCTTTTACAGAGCCTTCTGAGTACACAGTGTTGGCGGCTTTATTCGCCACTTCTTAGATTCCACGACCTTCCCCTCGAGAGCATGCCAAGAGGCATAGGGGTCGATAGGAGGATGAGGCTAGGGCAAGGAAAAAGGAACACCGTGAGATGGAGGCTGCGAGGAGAGCCTCGATTGCTGAGGATGAGGCGCGTCAGATCAGGGCTGTAGAGTCAGCTTCTGGGGCATCTAGCTCTAGAAATGTGGAGCCAACAGAACGCACTACTGATAGTGTTGTTGCTAATAAAGACACTACTGAGGATGTCCAGACTACATATGTAGTGGGTTCTGGGGAACCGGACCCACCAGCTTGCTTATCGCCGGCGCTTTGCGACCCAGGTTTGCTTCACCTACCACTCTCGTACCCCAATTTTTTTATGCATTGGGTACAATTGCATATATTTTTGTTGGGGGTGGGGTAAATGTAAAGTTAGTGCTAGGGTGAAGTATGAGTAGCCCAATTCACGATCCTCTTTTGGGTTTTCTTGCCTATGTTCTTTTTCCCCAAGAGACTGGTTATTTTTATTGTTTAACCGTCATGTCTATATCTTGTGTACATAGTATAACTCTGAAGCATGATGGCTAAAACAAAAATGATATCCTGATGTAATCAAAATGATGCATGGCTAGTCATAGTAATTGATAAATGTGTGGCTCTAAGCATGACATAGAGATACACCACTACATGACCCTAAGTCTAAGTCTCGAACTAGGTGTCTGATAATCTGGTAGAGTAATGAGATGTCAAGTGAGTGTGAGGAAAATTCGAATAGTCCACTATTTGTACTGATCTAGAACTTGCCTGGTTTATCTTGCTAGAAGTAAGCTGTAGTAGACAATTAGGAAAGGATCATAGGCCCTTGTTCAATATAGGCAATTTTAACCCTAAATAAAATAATAAAAAAAGACATTAATCCGTCTTTGATCCAAATGATTTGAGCTTTAAATAGACCTTTCTATTTCACCCCAACTGATGTTTTCTGGGAATAATGTGTTGGCCCTTGTTCCTTCTTGGACATGCGCACCTCAGCTTATGCCAAAAGAATAAGTTGAGGTGGCTAATGCAGTAAATAACCTTTTCGTGGCCCTGACCCAACTTTGGGTATTGTGTACTTTGACTCATGTCAAAGCCATGAGTTGAGGGTTGCTATTTTTAGGAATGCTCTTGAAAGTGGGTTTGAAATAACAAAGAGAGAGAAAGAACAAAAGTAAAGTGACTCAAGAACTAGTTGAAAGAAAAGTGAAATAGAAAAATATAATAAATACAAGCAAGAAAAGAAAAGAGTCACTTACACAAATGAAGAAAGAAAGGAAAATAGCAAGGTGAAAGAATATGACAAATTGGGCGAAATAAAACGATAAAAAGTGGTACATTTAGCCGATATGTCAAGGAGGGAAAAAGTCACTAAAGTATACCTAAATATACCCTACCTTACCCCGAGCCTATGTTACAAGCTAAGGAAGTCCTATCGTGATCCTAAGAGTCTTATGGCGAACTTAAAGTAGTGAAAATAAGGGCAAGCTTATGGCAATATGTATGAATGACTTATGAATTTTTTCTGAGAGTGAGTGCTGAAAAGTAATCCTTATACTCAAACTGACATCATTGTGTGAAAAATGAGGATGTTATTTTGAAGTGACGACACTAGTTGCAATACCGGAAATATTATCACCTCAGTGAAAAATTGAAGAGGATAGGTGTCAGTGCGTGGTGAGTCTGTGTCATTGTTTGGTTCCACATAATTTAAGCCTAATAGTGATAAGATGCATAAACATGATGATATTGATTGGGATTGATAGACAAATGATTGCAAAATCTAAAATATGGATACTATTGTATAAAGATTTTGTAGCGAGTCATAGTGCGTCACTTGAGTACAAACAACGAATTTAAGTTGAGGGTGTTGATATACGTAGTTTCACGGTATTTTTAATGCTTTTTCCTTAAGTTTAGTGTGTGTCAAAAATCCTTTTTGTATTGATTTTTATGTAAGTTTCTCCTTATTTGCAAAAAATTTGTCCAAAGATGAACGTGGACGTTTGTGAGCGAAGAAATGCAGAAGAGACCACCTACGAAGCTTATGACGGTTCGTCGAGCCTGTGACGGTCCGCAGGTGGCATCATAGAGAAGTTGCTGAAGAAAGATGGGGAACTATGACTTAGTGTGGGATTACGAAAGTCCACGACGGACTGTCAAAGCCACGACGGTCCGTCCTGCTGGTTCGTCGCAATGATAAGAGAGTAGTCGCAGTACCCAAATTCCAAGTAGTTTAAGTATTGTGGAACAGAGACATGGACCATCGTTCTTTGAATTGTCCGTCATACCTGTACGTTGAGGTAATGAAGAAAGCAGCAGAAGAATTTGTGAAGTTTGGGACGACGGAGGCCATGACGACCCACTGTGACCACGATGGTCCGTCACGAGGTCCGTTGACTCGGACGCGTTTTGGCAGATTTTCAGTATTTAGAATCCTTCTTTTAGTAGGTTTTTGTTTTTATTATAAAGAATTTGAAAAACCTCGTTTTTGGGGTTAGAATTTTCAATAGTAGACTCTTTGATGTTAGACTTTTTGATAGTTAGCCTTTTTGATAATATTTAGTTCTCTGGTTCAAGTATTGAAGGATTAATTTCAGTCATTGTTACACTTGTTCAGGATTTGATTGTTGGTGCTTTTGTTGATTAATAAAGTGAATTTCTGGATTTTATTCTTTCTTAATAAAGTTAGTGCATGAATTCTTATATTAAATATATGAATAGTGTGATTATGACTATGGGTAACTAAACTTCATAACTAGGGTTGTGGGAATTATGGGTGAATAATGAGGTAAAATCTATCTAAAATAGCAATTCTAGAATAGTGTCTTGCATGTATTGATAATTTTTTTGTTTAGAAGTCTTTTTAATGGATGGCCAACGTTAGAACTCGCCTTAATTCTACTCGCCGGACCAAGGAGGTAGATAATAGGAAAAGAATTATCAAAATAGATCTAGTGTATACAATCTAATAGGCTAGTGTCGATTGGTACGAGGTAATGACATAATTAAATATCGAATACAATGCTTAGTATAAGGTAAAGGTAAGGGTTAGTATTGCAACACACATAGCCGGACCAAGGTGCGGAGTGAAATTTCCTAGATGCCAGACCAATGATTTAGAGATACATAACTTATAACTTTACATGCAAGATACTATGAAAGAATTGTTATAGTTAGGATTATCAAGTTAGGAACCTTTGGGGAACACTTAAACCGTATTTACTTTTATTAATTCATTAAGCTCCATGATTTAAAACTGTTAGTTGTTTACTTATATTTAGTTATTTAATTTCATTAATTTAGATATAAACCCCCCCCCTTTATTTTTCAAGGAAATTAATTGACTTAACAATAGTAATAATAGAATAAAGTTAAGTCTGAACTATTTTCCTTATCGGAACGACCCCAACCTCATTAGTTGGGTTCTTTGCTTGATACGACCGCTTTACTTCTTATTTGAGAAGTAAGTTTGAGCTTATTAATGGTATTTAATTCACCTTTCAGACTCTTTCCTCAAAGAGTTCCCACAAAATGGATTTCAAAAGTTGAGTTTTCTTATGGTTTTCATCCAATCACGAAATTGAAGTTATGGATTGAGCTTTTAATGATTTCTTTAGGTTATATTGAATAGACTAACATGCATTTTCACTTGATTATTGTAATTATTGATGGTTTGGTCTAAATTGAAGAACATGATCCTCAATCCCTAACCCTAGGTTGTGATCTTGATCTATATTGTATTGTGATCATTGAATTGACTGGGTTATTGGTTATATTAATAGTATGTGGTGTTTTTATGAATAAATTGAGATGAATTATAGGTCTATCATGCTAGTTCTTGAGATGTGATTTAGTTTATGAAGTATATTGTAAAATTAGCCTATGTATCTTGTTTAAGCTATAATCTAGTGTTGAATTGTGTTCTAGAGATTCAATTGGCCTTGTTATCATGGTGTGATGATGTTACTCCCCTAATTGGGTTGTGTCACGACCCGGATTCTTGAATCTGAATCGCCACCGGCATCGTTGACCTCTCAGAGGACGCAGACAAGCCTAATCTTGCATTCATCACATTCATATGGTGAATTATAGTGGAAAATTTAAAACTTTTTGTTTATATTTGAAGTAAATGTAGACTTCATATTGTAAACATATAAACGTGTATTTGTTAGGAAGTTCATTGCTCATACATCAACCATCTAGTTATAGAAACATACAACTTGAAAGAAATAGAATCTCATGTCATAATTAATACTTGCCAAAACGGTGGCATCATTACAATCGTCTGAATACAATGGGAAATAAACACTAGTGGAACATACTCCACTAGTTCAAACCTACTACTAAGCAAGAAATGTAAAGGCAAGCATCCTCGAATGCATGAGGACCTACCAAGTCCAGATGAAATCTTTGAGTCCGAACAACTACAATGTACCTTCAACATCCACCTGATCTTGCACCTAAAATAGGAATATTGTATGGAATTATTACACACTTGTACTAATTATGGGTGTATGCACACATACACATAAGGCTATGCATGATAAAAGAAAGCTCTTCCTAAGCAACATGCTATTTCTGGAAATCCTAGTCACTAGACTTACCTAAATCGTTAGTTGTGAATTTGGTATGAATATGATGTATTTTAATGCACTAAAAACACACAACTCATTTTATATATGATTACAAAACATTAGTATCATCAACATAATTTTAGAACAACTCAAGCGAAGATTTGAGATTTTTGATCCTCTTAGGCTGAGAGCTCCTCTTTGTACGCTTATATTATTTTTCAGTCTTTTTCTTCTTGTTGTTGTGTTGTTAAATAATCCTTTTGGTCCTATGTTTTACTTACAAGTTCAATGATTCATTGTAGTCCCATACCCACAATGAATTGATGTAAGTAATCAAAGAACTAAGGAATTATTTCCCTACCTTATAGTGAGTCATTGTTTACATTGTATATTCATTACCTTTCATAAGCAATTCTCTATTGATCATGCCATTCATTTGTTTACTTTCATGTTTTAAATATTATAAATTTCATCTACACAAGAATTTGGAATCTTTGATGTAGCATTAAGATATCTCAATTGAGGGCCCAACATATGGGACCTCAACCCAAGGGACTTCTTAAGAAAACACAGAGTCTGCTTCATTCTATCATTCGTACTTCACATTATTCATTTATTTAATTCGTAGGCTGATGTAAACACCATCTATACCTAGGATGAAGTTTAAGAATCTAATCAGGATCATGAAGTGCAATGACTAATAAGTACCTAACGCATTACATGAATACGATTTCACCTCCTGATTGTCTTGCACAAACACCTTCGCTATCGTTCATTTCATTATCTTTCGTACTTCGAGGCTGGACTCATTCTTTCTTTGGTAACATTAACCTTAACCGACATAAATCATGTGACCATCATGAAATCTAGTTTCTGCCCCACACAGAAACTAGGTGGAATCACCAACCAAAGTGACCTGAACATGCTAGCGTATATAGGGAGTCGAACCCTGCTAGATCCCTATATTGGCAGTATAGGTTCAAATACTAGGAGATATAAGGATACCCATACCCATCATGCCGGAGAATCTCATCTCATGAGAGTTATGTGAACCTCCGCCTTTCTAGAAGGAAGGCATCACCTCTCATAGCTAGCCTATCAGTGCTCAGTATAAAGTTCCATTGCATTCAACTCATACATCATGGAAGTGTGAATTGTCCTTACACTTACATATAGAGTATGATTGAGACTTGTCTCTTGATATTCAAGATTCTCTTAGGTGAGTACTTTTAGTGACCTTTACTTAGGCTTGGTTGAGACTTTTCTCACCATTCATCTTAGCCTCTTATCATTTTGTCACCATTTTCATTAGCATCATGGATTAACATAATTACTCACTTCATTACCTAAATTTTCATTTCTTCTTTATCTTCTAGTGTTGACTCAAGCATTATGGAGGCTTGCTTCTAGATTGAGATTTACTTACTCTATTGATGACCGGTAATCCTTAATTTTCATTGATGAAATGTGAATTTTCCTTACATATAATCCTTTGGTTTTAAAAAGAGTGGCTCACACATTCTAACACATTCATATGTTAGTATTCTTTTGACATAGTAGTTTAGGTGTAAGTGAGACTTGTCTCATTTACTTTAACACCCCATTTTTGTCAATTACTTTAGACCCCTTTAATTATGTTATAACTCACAATACTTACTTACTTTAGTGTAGTAGATTCATCATCATTCATTGATGATGAACACTTCACTCAATGAGTTTCATGAGTTCATATGTCATTCTTTAAGAGCATGTTAGGAATTTTCCCAATGAGTGGCATGCCCTTTGTTATGGATTCATTCAATTAAATTAGAAGCGCTTATAATATATTTTATACTCCTACTACACAATATTGACATATGATTAATATTGACATAAACATTTGGGTATAGATTACATTACCATCTTTGTTGGCATAGACCATTTTTACATTCTTTCATGCTTGGTTTGATATGTATATTGTTCATTATCCAATCTTTTAATAATTTAACATAATATTATAGCCATTTGCATGCATCCCTTTTTGACAATGTATTGTTAGCCATTTTATTGGTATAAGCCAAACAATCACTCAAATTATGATTTCAAGGAGATCTTTTTAGCCAACCTTATAACATAACTTTAGGCATAACGTTTTTAAACATCTTGAACAGAACAATATGATCATTTAATGAACACAAAATCATCAACAAGTCACATCTAAAGTAGGTATGCACAACAAACCGTAATCATCTTTATACATAACAGTTTTGGACACATCCTAACATAGTATCATTATCTTAACCAATCTTGGTCCATGACTTTAGGGTAACATTATTAAGACATATTGGACAGAATCATATTAATAATTGATGAATTTAACACCTTCATAACGTCACAATAACAGCAATGCAACATTCGGACAAACACATCAACACTTAAAACAATCATGGGTGTAACTAACACATCGTCGATTCATGATTCATGTTTTAAGCACTTAACTTTGTACGATCACAACTTCATAAGTTAATCGACATTCATAATTCAAGAACATTAAAAATAAGATCAGCCTGTACCACATACCAACAACATGATATCTAACCTATTCAGCAAGAAATAGAAAAGGATATAGGGACAAAGGAGTTCGACGATAACAAGAAAACAACCCTAGTTTTAAAGATCTTTGAATAGTTGTAAAGAAGGTTCTCTTAAAGAAAGAATTCCAGGAGAGAAACCCATAACTTATGTAGAAATTAATATACAAAGACAACCTTGAACGAAACCTTGAAATCACCCTAGAGAAATCGATAAATTTTCTGCCTTTTTCTTGCGTTTGTTGCTTACTATTTTTACGTCCTTTTATCTATAACTTTGAACATGATTTTAAGGTTTAAGAACTAATATTGACTCATTCAACTTAGGTTTTAATTAGTTAATTTAATAAATTAATTAACTAATAACTAAAAAGCCCCTCCTAGATTGACTAGAACTAGGAAAACACAATACTTGGTCATATCTGAAACTTTTCCTAAGAATTTCGTTTTTCCACTTTAAATTTATTAATTAAATGGCTAATTTTATTAATTAATGTACCTAGGGTAACTAATAAAGTACTCCTAAATCATTGGAACAAAAATTAACCCTTTTGGACCATCCTAGGTTAAGTACTAGGATGTTTCTTGAGTTGTACTAAATTAGTGTAAGAATTTTGGTTTGACCCCTTTAATTTAATTAATTAAATTCCTAATTTAATTAATTAGATTATCAAGGGTAATTAATAAAGTAACCTTAAGTCATGATAACCATAAGTAATCCTTTGAACCATCCTAGGTTAGGTACTAGGTTGTCCTTTTCTTTTTTTAACCGAAATCTGGATATTGCTTTGTGATTTACGTTTCGCCCCTTTAAATTAATTAATTAAGTTTCTAAATTAATTAATTAATTAGCCTAGGATAATTAATAAAGTACCCTTAAGTCTTTAGTATCTTAACTAACTTTTTGGACCATCTTAGGTTAGGTACTAGGTTGTCCCTTTCTTGTCTTAACCGATATCTGAAAATTTCATTTTTATTTTCGGTTTTATCCCTGTTAAATTAAATAATGAATTTTATAAATTAATTAATTAGGTAATCTAGGGGAATAAATAAAGTACCCCTAAGTTGTTAGGACCATAACTAACCTTTTGGACCATCCTAGATTAGGTAGTAGGTTGTCTCTTTAACTAGTACTAGGTCAGTGTCAACCCTGTTTTTATCCTATGTTGTCGGGTGTACTAATTAGTACAATTAGGTTAGTGCTGGGTAATTTAGTAATTTAGGGCCGTAGGTTAGAGTCTAGAATTGGTAGGGAGGTTATTTAGTTATGATGTAAACTAAGAGTCTAGTCTTAGTCATCAAAGAGGCCGCCGCCGCCGGTTAATTCTAGGGTGTAACCCGGATGTGACATTAGTATAACCTTTAGTGAGAAGATTGCTTGCTAGATAGGGGTCATTGTGAAGTTGAAGAACTTCACTGTTACATTGAATTAATTCATCGTAATAGTGACATAGTTCCCTATAATGTCCTTAAAATGTGATAAATTGTTTATGTGTTATCTTATGTGTTTGTAAGGTGTTAAATGTTTTTCATATGTTTATACTATAATGTTTTAATAAAAAAGAGTATATTTCCATTAAATGTGCGTTATCAGGATTTTGTGCATTATGTCATACTTAGTAATGTGTTTGTACTAATTCCATGCTTTTATCTATCTCTAAAGTGATTCATAGGTGAAGGTGGTTTTGGGAGAGAAGCTTTGATTATAGGATCTTTCAAGCAAGGTTGAAGTAGTTCCTCATTTGACTCGAGGCATCACTATCTTAGAGTTTCTTTTATTGAAGCATTGCAATAGACTTAGTAGTACTATATTTCGATTGTATGGGTCGTGTCACAAGTATTCTTGTGACTAAGATTTGATGATATGAGACTTAGTATTTCCTATGGTTTTTATATGAAAGAGATTTTGAAAGTCTATTCACGTGTTGTGAAAATTTTTGATTTCGTATTACTTATCATTTATGTATATGCGATGAATGATCTTAAAGGTCTTGTTCAAGACCTTTGAGAGGTCAAGTATGCCTTCCCACGACCTAAGAAAGGCCCTAACTTCTACGGTATAGGTGCAGGTCATGACAGACGCCGTTATTGTCTAGGGGGTACTTCCCAGGTGTTACATCGTCAACCTTGTATCCACTCTTGCCACACCCAAATCAATTGTCCATACAAATAAGAAAATCACCATAATGCTTATTGCCACACTTTCCACAAGTTGGCTTCTTGCTTAGTGAACGAGTACCTCTTTCCTTTTGAGACATAGGGTTAGACACCCTACCATCACGAGCCTTAGGAAATTTGGTAGGAACTTGATTAGAAAACCTCTTATTGAACCTAGGCTTTTCTTGAATGTCAAGCCTACCCTTAGAACAACCACCTTAATTCACAAGAGCTTGCCTTTTTAGCTTCCCTAGTCTTCCTCAACCTAATCTCTTCTACTTGTTGAGCATGAACCATGAGTCGAGATATATTCATATTATCATGAAGGATAGCCGCACAACATTCTTCAACCATGTCTTTAGATACCTCCGTAAGAAAATGACTCATCTCATCCCTTGGATTTGATACCAAGGATGGAGTATACTTGAACAATTTAGTGAATTTCAAGGAATAGTCAAGTACGCTCATACCTCCTTGACCAAGGTTGATGAATTCTTCCACCTTATCTTCCCTCAACTTTCTAGGAAAGAACCGATCAAGGAAATCCCTCTAGAAGATCTCCTAAGTCACCAGACCACCCGTTAGTGCCCTATTATCCCTCAATTGCACATACCAAGTTTTGTCCAAATCCTTGCGTTGATAGGCCGCCAACTCGTACTTCTCAATTTATGTCACACCCATAGCATAGAGAATCTTATAGACCTCATCGAGAAAATCTTAAGGGTATTCACCCTATCTTGACCGATAGAACATAAATAGACTCATCCTAGTAAAGTCTCACGAAAGAGAGGCGATAGTGTTATAATGTTGGGTCACTCGAGGTCCAACCAACCTATTCACATAAGCCATTATGATTTGGAGTTGGGCCAAATTGAGAAACGCGCCCTTATCTCACCATCGGTCATTGTCGGAGGAACAACCCGAACCTGATCACCCTTAGCAACTTCTTCAAGTGGAGGCACTTGGTTGTCTTGTGCTCCCACATAATTCATTTGTTCTTCGGCACTTCTAGTGTATCTCCATCGAGTATTCATACATATAACCACGATGCATGTTTTAGGTGAAATCACATAATAAGACTCTAGAGGCACGACATAGGAATACAAGAAGATTAGAGTTTATGAGCATACATAGTCTCTCATTCATAAGTCTGGCACGCTTCACAATTATGCATAAGAATCTGCATAAACGTGGTTCAATGAAACATCATTTATAGAGATATTCAAGTTGATGCTCTGATGCCCAATTTTTCACATCTTAGGAGCACCCCCTAGACGTAACCGACATTGTCGTCCTCAAAGGGGAGTAATACTAGCCTCTTAGCATTCTTCATTTCATTCAAAGGTTAAAAATGCGAAAAATTTAAAACTTTTCATCTACACTACTTCATGTGGTTTACTTAGACCTTTTGCTTTCACATAATATATTCATATCGAATACACATAAACCCTTCATATAAGACGATCACATAGTCTTCTACTTTTATGGCACACACACACAAACACACACACACACACGCGTGCACACACACACACACACACACACACACACACACACACATATATATATATATATACATACATATATATCTATGCATACATATAAGGTACATAACATAGTCTTAAAAGTCATGTCTTATATAAAACCATCTAAATGGCGTCAAATGAACATGGGTATAAGCCCTTACACAATGTAGAAATGCCACTTAGGGCTTGCAACAATATCTTGAAAAAACATGAATGAAAAGATTGTATTTTAAACTATAACAAGGTAACATAGTTAGAGTGGTAGAAAGGCATCATCCTCGGAACTTGAGAAGATAACCTTACTTGTAGAATGATTCCAAGACTTCTTTCAAAAGTCGTCACGAATCCTTCAACGAACGGAACCTAAAATGTTGGAGAAAAAGGGAGAAATGGGGTTGCCACATCACTTGTACTAAGTTTGCTATCATATGCACAAGCAACATAGAAATCATGCTAAAAAGGGACATTTCATTAAAGTATTCTAATTTACTTTGAAAAGGCTTATGCACATTCAAGAACCAATACAAGTCAATAGCACATATTAATTAAGGCAAGACCATGTAAATCACAAGAACAACAATACAAAACCTAGTAAAATCAACATGCATATCAACATAATTGAGCACATAATCAAGAAAATTCTATCATAAAGTTATAATATCAAACAAGAATGTATAAGAGTTCATAGTATCATAACCAAAGCAAGACCATCATTCATACACCGCCATTATGTCCACCAGTTCAATGAATAAATAAAGCCCCATAACAAAAATCAATCAAATAAACCCAATAAGAACAATAAACAATGCCCAACTTCACATACTCTATAATGTAGAGTAAACATCATCATACTTTAGCAATAGAGACCAATCACATAGTGTCATTAACATGTAAGATCAACATATACATATCATTTACATTTATAAGCATAAAAGAACATAAGAACATCCTTCTAAGACTTCCCTCAAGACTAACTAGTGCAATAAATAGGTAGAGTCCCATACCCGAACCTAGACTAAGAAAACCCCCATAAGTCATCCTATTTAGGGTCCACTTGATTACTTAATTTAACCTTTAAGAACATATTACCTTAACAAACATAGACCACATGAGCTAATGTGGAATCTGGTGTCATGGAACCTACACCGAAAGAAGTAAGACTACTTGCCAAGGTAGTACAAAAACGTGAGCATCGCATCTCTGTGGATCCACTAGCTAGTATTCCTATTGGGGAAACATAGTTCAAGGAACTAGGAGATGTAGTTGGGACACTCTTTTTACTATATGAATTATAGTCTCCAATCTCATGAGTATATTAGTGATCCTACCTTCCCTATGTGGGAGGGACACTCCTCACTTATAGTTCAGTCGGTGCTAAGCTAGAGTTCCTTTTAAAATGTCTTTCATTAATAATCATAACATAGTTTAGGTCATAGGGTCTACCCCTTATATAGTCATCATCATAGCTCGTTAGGAATTGCATGAGTGTTGTCCTTTGAACACAATGCACACATGTGAGGTTAGCACATTTACATAATCACATTATGATAAGGCACATAGGGAATTCATCACCATCCTTATAACACTACATCTTAGCCAAAAACTCACATATCATAATTCAAGACATTCCAATTAAACATAATACCAACACTAAAAAATATTATCATAAGGTATACTTCAACATAACTTCATCACTAAAGACAAGTAATCATACTTGAAGTAAAGGATTGAGATAACAAGACTTACCCCAATCTTCTTCACAAGACATCATCAAGGTTTTCCCATAAACCATACAATTAAACCCAGAAATGGGTGTAATGTCATCAAAAAAACAGTAAACACAATAATGAAGTCAATCGAATCACTACACAACAATTCAACACTAGATTCATAGCCTAGGATTAGAGACTTCGGTCAAATTCATGATCTACCTCACAAACTAGGTTAATTCATCAAGAACTAGAATAATTGAATAATAATACATCATAATCTATGTTTAATAAGAAAAATAAACCATAAACAATACAATTTAGAAGATCAAATTCGTAATAGAAGATAACCCACTTGAAACTCATCTATTTTAAATCAATTTAGAGGAACCCTTTGGGAATAGAATCCCAAAAGTGAAAAGAATTTCATACCTTGTTAATTGATAAAGAATGATGAATAAAATCGCCCTTCTTTATGCCCTTAGACCTTGACCTAGCCCTTCAGTGTAGTTCTTTAATTTGGGAGAGAGAAAGAATTGACAAGGAAGAGAAATTGGGTTGTGGGAATTATGAGAGTTGGGTTAGTATAATAAGGATTGGGTCTTTATATAATTCTTTAACTAACGTAACTAGACCTCCATCAACCTCCTAACTAATTAACTAACCACCTAATTAATTAATTAATTGGACTAACCTAAAATGTGGTAGTAAAATAGTGACCTGACCTACGAGAACCCGGCCTACAGGCCATAGGTTAATCGACGATGTTTTGGACCAAACATCCTGCACATTGTTTTTGTCAAAGAGTGTCCAAAATGGACCGTTTTCTAAAATTTATAAGTGTCCAATGACGGTGGTCATCGATTCCCCAACTATGTGCATCGTTGGTAGACACTGTCCATATGACAACTTTTTGTCAAAATGCAAGGTCCTCCTCAAGGACCCTTTGTTTGGTCCATGGGGATTCATACCCAAACGTGTAAGCTATAAACCAACTCTAATACATTTTAGACACCTTTTCATCAAATTTTATTATTTTTTGACTCCTAAAACCTTGTCAAATAAACTAAGGCACGCTAGCACCTCTTGAAATATTTTTCGGACGTCATGGACATTTCTTGTGGCTTTGATTGTAAAACTTCCTAAGTTACTTATATACATTATATGTTTCCTTAAAACAGTGTTACAACTCTTAGAATTTCTTGTTAGGATCTAGATTAAGCTTAGACTTTTCAAGTATTTTATGAATAGAGTGTTTCAAAGTTACCTACATTCATTTGTCATTGTCTTCGTTGGCGACATCTTAGGATAATAAAAAAAAAGTAAGGGTGACCACATGAATAAGTTTAGAGTGGTGTTTCAAAAGCTCAAGGAAAACCAATTACTTGCTGAGTATAGCAAATGCAACTTCTCATTGAGTTCGGTGGAGTTTCTTGGTCATATCATCTCTAATGAGGGGTTTAAGGTTGATCCAAGAAAAATTGAGGTGGTCAAGAATTGGCCTAGACCATTGAATCCAACCAACATTAGAAGATTTTTGGGTCTAGAGAGATATTATAGGAGGTTTGTGGATGGTTTTAAATCAATTGCATATCCCTTAACATACTTTGTCCAAATCATGAAAGAGAGGTGTTACCTCCGCTCTAGTGTTGGCTTTACCGGATGGCACAATGGTCTTTGTTGTATATTGTAATACATCCCTAGTGGGGTTAGGGTGTGTCCTTATGCAACACGGGAAAGTAGTAGCTTATGCTTCTCGACAACTTAATGTGCATGAGAAGAATTATCCAACTCATGATCTTAAGTTAGCGGCTGTAGTATTTTCCTTGAAAATATGGAGATATTGTTTGTATGGTGTCCATTATTAATTAATTTAGCAAATTAATTAATTAATTTTAAGGGGCAAAACAAAAATTACAAAGCAATTTCCTGATTTCGGTTAAAACAAGAAAAAGACAACCTAGTACCTAACCTAGGATGGTTCAAAGGATTAGTTATGGTTATAACGACTTAAGGGTAATTTAGTAATTACCACAGTTCACTTAATTGATTAAATTATCCATTTTATTAATTAAATTAAAGGGGTCAAATTGAAATTCTTAAATTAACCCAGTACAACTCAAGAAACATCATAGCACTTAACCTAGTATGGTCCAAAAGGGTTAATTTTTTTTTTCAAATGATTTAGGGGAACATTAATAGTTATACTAGGTACCTTAATTAATTAAATTAGCCATTTGATTAATTAATTTAAAGAGGAAATACGAAATTCATAGTAAAAATTTCAGATTTTACCAAGTGTTGTGTTTTCCTAGTTCTAGTCAATCTAGGAGGGGCTTTTTCATAATTAGTTATATTATATATTTAATTAACTTATTAAATCCTAAGTTTAATGAGTAACAATCAGTTCTTAAACCTAAAAAGCACGTTCAAACTCATAGATAAAAAGGATGCAAAAGTAGTAAGCAACGAACGCAAGAAAAAGGCAGAAAATTATCAATATCGCTACATTAATTTCAAGGTTTCGTTCAAGGTGATATTCGTAGATTAAGTTCTACATAAGTTATGGGTTTCTCTCATGGACTTCTTTCTACAAGAGAACTTTCTTTCGAATGATTCAAAGATCATAAAAATTAGGGTTGTTTCCCATCGTTCTTGTCGAACTCCTTTCCCTAGTATCCTTGTTGATTTCAATATTGAATAGGTTAGAAATCATGTTATTGGCATGTGGTGCGAGCTCATCTGAATGTGTATGGATTTTGATTAAATAATGATTGAATGAACCTGTTAATTGGATTCGTTTGATGCTAAGTGTTATTATGTTAATTAAACGAATGATACTATGTTAAAGATATATCCGAAAATGTTATGTATAGATATGTTACTGTCTGTTGTGCATACTTGATGTTAATATGAAGTTATAAATATAATATATTCATCAAATGCGAATCTGATGTTGTCCATGATGTTTAAAAAAATGTTATGCTTAAAGTTATGTTATAAGGTTAGCTAAAAAGATCTCCGTGAAATCATAATTTGGGTGAATGTTTGTCTTATGTCAATAAAATGGCTAACAAAAACATTGTTAATAATTTGAATGGGAATTGGATATAATTTTTCTCAAAATAAGTAAAAGATTGGCTAATGAATAATGTATCCCAAATGGAGCATGATTGAATGAAATTTTTGCTTATGCCAACAAAACAATTATGAAATCTATAGCAAATTGCTTATGCCAATACTAATGTTATGCAAATAAATTTGCTAACACTACATTGTCAAACAAGTTGTAGGGAATTTGCTATATATTATGTTAAATAACTAAAAGATTGACTAATGTATAATATATAAAAACTTAACCATGTTGAAAATGAAAATTGGCTTCTGCCAATAAATATGGTTATGAAATCTATACCAAATTGTTTATGCCAATACTAATCGTATGCCAATAAAATGGCTAACGATATATTGTCTAAAAGTGATTCATATAAATGGCTGTAATATTATATTAAATAATTAAAATATTGGCTTATGGTTCATTCATATTAAATTTAAATATGAACATACGTAATATTGGCACATGCCAACAAAAATGGTTATGTAGTTTAATATTCAATGATTGAGGCCAATACCAATCATATGACAATATTGTATAGTTTGAGTATCAAATTATAATATAAGAAATTCTTAAATAATTAAATGAACCCATAATCAAAGACAAGCCACTCATTGGGACAACTCCCAATATGCTCTAAAAGAATGACATATGAACTCACGAAATTTATTGAATGAAGTGCTCATCGTCCATAAACGATAATATGAATCTACTGACTAAAGTAAGTAAGTAACGTGAGTTATAATATAATTAAAGGGGTCTATGGTAAGTAGGTGACCAGAATGGGTGTTAAAGAAGTAAGTCAAGTCTCACTTACATCTAAGCTACTATGTTAAAAGAATACTCACGTATAAAGGTGTTACAATGTTTGAGCCAGTCTCATTAACACCAAAGATGATATGTAAGTAAAATTAACATTTCATCAATGTAAAGAAAGGATGACCAGTCTTCAATAGAGTATGTAAAAATCTCAATCTAGAAGCGAGCCTCCGTAATGCTTGAGTCAACAGTAAAAGATAAACAAGAAATGAACATTCACATAATGAGGTGAGTAATTATGTTAATCTATGATGCTAATGAAAATGGTGAACAACGTGTATAAGAGACTAAGATGAATTTTAAGACAAGTCTCAACCAAGCCTAAGTAAAGGTTACTAAAAATACTCACTTGAGAGAGTGTTGAATATCAAGAGACAAGTATCAATCAAACTCTATATGTAAGTGTAAGGACAATTCATACGTAATACTAATGATGAGATGAGAAATAATTTAATGAGAAATGATTTACTCATGCTAGAAGTCAGCTTACATGATTTATGAGTTGAATGTAATAGAACTTTATACTGAGCACCGATAGGTTAGGTATGATCGGTGATGCCTTCCTTTGGGAAGGGAAGAGGTTCACTCAACTCTCACAAGATGAGACTGTCCGGCATGATTAGGATGGGTCTCCTTATATTCCTAGTCTTTGAACCTATATTGCCAATAAAGGGATCTAGCAGGGTTCGACTCCTTATATACGCTAGCATGTTCGAGTAAGTTTGGCCGGTAATCCCACCTCTTTTCTATGTGGGGCAGACACTGGATTTCATGATGCTCACATGATCTATATCGGTTAAGTTTAAAGTTTCCAAAGAAAGAATGAGGCCATCCTCAAAGTATGAAAGATAATGAGATGAACGATACCGAAGGTGTTAGTGCAAGACAATTAGGACGTGAAATCAGATTCAAGTTATGACATTGGATTATTCTTGGTCATTGCACTTCATGATCCTGATGAGAGTCTTAAACTTAATCCTTTGTATAGCTGGTGTTTACATAAGACAATGAATGAATGAAATCAATAATGTGAAGTACGAATGAACAAATGAAGCATACTCTGTGTTTGCTAAAGAAGGCCCTCTGGTTAAGGTCCCATATATTGGGCCCTCACTTGAGATGTCTTATGCTACATCAATGATTCCAAAGTCTCGTGTATATGAAATGTATAATATATAAAATATGAAAATAATTAAATCAATAGCATGGTCAATAGAGAATTTCTTATGAAAGGTAATGAATATATAGTGTAAATAATGACTAACTATAAGGTAGGGAAATCATTCCTAACTCCTTGGATTACTTACATCAATTCATTGTGGGTATGGGACTACAATGAATCATTTCACTTGTAAGTAGAACATAGGAGCAAAAGAATTATTGAACTACACATCAACAAGAAGAAAAAGACTGAAAAATAATCTAAGTGTACGAAGAGGAGCTCTCGGCATAAGAGGATCAAAAAACTCAAATCATCGCCCGAGTTGTTCTAAAATTATGTTAATGATACTAATGTCTTATAATCATACATAAAATGAGTTATTTGCTTTGAATGCATTAAAATACATCATATCCATACCACAATTTACAACTAACAATTTTGGAAAGTCTACTGACTAGGCTTTCCACATATAGCATGTTGTTTAGGAAGAGCTTTCTTTGATCATGCATAGCCTTATGTGTATGTGTGCAAACACCCATACTTAGTTCAAGTGGTGTACTAACCCCTACTATTTACTACTTTATAGATGCAGGTTAAGGGACAGATTGACAACTCTTGCAACGATTTGGACATCAGTGTTTCTCCAGACCATTTGGTAGGTCCTCTTGATTTCGAGGATGCTACAGTTTTAGTCTAGCCTTACTTTTAGAAAAACCTAGTAGATGCTGTCCCTGGCGTTTCTTTCGTACTTTCGATTCATAGCTGTTGTAATAAGGCTGTGTTTGGCAGACATATTTATGATATAGTCTTATTTTATTACAAATTGATTCTTATGGTAGATGGTTGTTAAATTTATGTTGAGCGTAGTATATGATGAATTCATGAAATAACTATATAAAGTCGATGTATAATTCATACATTTAAAAGTTTTATGTTTTCCGCTAAAAATAACCATATGAATGGGATGATTGCAAGATGAGGTTTGTGTGCAACCTCTGAGAGGTCAACTACGCCGGTTGCAATCCGGATTCCAGAATCATGGTCATGACAAACTTGGTATCAGAGCATGAAGTTAAATTACCTAGGATCTACAGCTCAACACTACCACGTTACGTATTTTCTAACTTATGGCTTTGAAGCGCGCCACAATCATGAATTATAGACTACGCGATGATCGAAAATTCTCCCTTCTTCTACTCTATATTGTGCTCTCTAGGTCTTTGACACTTTGTGTCATTGTAAGTATCTAACTTCTTTCTTGTGTGAACGCTTAGAAGAATAAACCCAAGAATTAGGAAGGACAAGTGGTCTAAGGTGCTAGGCTCAAGATCTGGCCTTCCCAGGAAGGGGTCATAATGGAAATGCCCAACGTGGACGAAAGACGTGTGGTGACTGTGGTTGTTCGCATGGAGGTGAATGAATGGTAATGTCTAAAAGCCTCCTACGAGTATTGAGGAGGAGGAGAAGGATAAGTTGGCTACATACCAACTCAAGAATATGGCTTAGACATGGATTAGCTTCATAAATGTTATGCTTTAATAGACTATAGAAAAAGGGTAGTAAGGCTTCAGTTTCCAAATAAATTGAGCTAAAATGAGAAGGGCGTTGTTCAAATCCAACAGGTCAAGGCAGATGCTCAGCCTCGGTAAAATGTTGTAGCCGAACCCCCCAAGAGAAACCGGTTCTATGCGTTGAAAGGAAGAGAGGAAAGAGAAGTTCACGGACGTGGATAATGGTAACTTGCTTGTCTTCTCCTTTCCTGTTTATGCATTTTTAGATCTAGGATCTACCTTGTCTATGGTAACTCCTTTTGTGTCTAATCAATTTGACTTACTTCCTGAGATATTACATGAACCATTTCTAGTTAGTACTCCCATAGGAGACAGTGTTAAGGCCGAAGTGGTATGTAGAGAAGTATATGGCATAGTTGCAAGTTCCTTTGATATTAAGTTGGGCGTTATTAGGTTCAAATCTTCAGTCCAATAAGATGTTATCTAGAAGGTTAGATATACTCTTCGTAATACTGGTTTATGTTTAAGAAACTCTAAGTTTAAGATCTTTAGTCGATTTGTTGTGATAGGTAACTAATGGTATGTCTTATAATAGCACTATGTGAGTTAAAATGAAGTTATGTTTACATTTCATGTGCTGTTTTTGTGTTGCATAGACATGTTTCTTGTGTTGCATGATTCGTGATGTGCATTAAGTTAAGTGTGATTGAGAAGGAAATTCCTCAATAAAAAAAACAATGAAAATAGAGCTTCAAATAATCTTGAATGATATGCATCATCCAAATAAGTGTGAATTAGATATTCACAAAAGAGAAACGTTTAAGTACGACAAAGTAAGTCACCCTGTTTTCCTAAATGATGTATAAGTGTCATTCGGGGACGAATGTTCCTAGGGGGGGGGGGAATGTAACATTCCAGAAAATCATATGTCTAATGAAGAGTCAGTATGACCTTTGGATAGCCTTTTAGGGATACATAGGCATCTCAATGCCCAATATTTAGAAATAACCGGCATAGTGTAGAAAAATTGGCTGAGGGATACTAGCCAATTTTCTATATACGAATAAGAAATATACTTTTGGGGTTTTCATACCCCAATCCAAGATTGATGCTCAATACATGTACCTGCAATGAAGACCCTAAGCTAAAATAAAATCCGTTCAGAATAGTTTCACACAGTGTACTAGGCATCAAAGTGTCAAGCCTAGTACAATTCCACATGACTATTTAAAATGATCATGTAAATTAAGCAGTGTCCAAGGACATAGTGAGGGTCCTTGGGACAATAAGTAAACTTTCCAAATGTACCATAAATAATAGTTAGTTAGGAAAGTGCAAACAACCAATGTGCAAGACATGTGAAGAAGCTTCCAAAGGAGGGGTCCACCCTAGCTAACCGAATTCGGTTAGGGTAGTTAGGATGAAAAAAATGCACAAGGGACTACTTCATGTGGGGATTGACCTCCCTACAAATTCTATACTCTAACCTATTGACCTAAATAACTAAATAACCTAGGACTAACCGAATTGGACCCATTAGTGCACTCGACAACCTAGGACCAAAACTAGATTGACACTAACCTAGTACTAGTTAAATAGACAAACTAGTACCTAACCTAGGATGGTCCAAAAGGTTAGTTATAGTACTAAAAACTTAGGGTACTTTAGTAATTCGCCTAGGTTACCTAATTAATTAAATTAGAAAATTAGTTAATTTATTAAAAAGGGCTAAAACCCAAAATAAAAAGGAAATTTTCAGCTATTAGTTAAGACAAGAAATAGACAACCTAGTACCTAACCTAGGATGGTCCAAAGAGTTAGTTAAGATCCTAACCACTTAAGGGTACTTTAGTATTAACATAGGATACTTAATTAATAAATTTATCAAATTAATTAATTAATTTAAAGGGGAAAAACCGAAATCACAAAGCAATATCCAGATTTCGGTTAAAACAAGAAAAAAGACAACCTAGTACCTAACATAGGATGGTTCAAAGGATTAGTTATGTTTATAACGACTTAAGGGTAATTAAATAATTACCCTAGGTCACTTAATTAAATAAATTATACATTAAATTAATTAAAATAAAGGGTTAAAAAAAATTCTTACACCAACCTAGTACAACTCAAAAACATCCTAGTACTTAACCTATGATGGTCCAAAAGGGTTTATTTTTTTTCCAATGATTTAGGGAACTTTAATAGTTACCCAAGGTAAATTAATTAATTAAATTAGACATTTAATTAATTAATTTAAAGGGTCAAAATTAAATTCGTAAGAAAAATTTCACATTTGACCAAGTATTGCGCTTTCCTAGTTCTAGTCAATCTAGGAGGGGAATTTTAGTAATTACCTAATTTATTTATTTAATTATCTTATTAAATAAAAATTTTAATGAATCAATATAAGTTCTTAAACAGAAAAATCACATTCAAACTCATAGACAAAAAGGACGCAAAGCTGTAAGCAACGAATGCAAGAAAAAGGCAGAAAATTTATCTATTTCTCTAGGGCAATTTCAAGGTTTCATTTAAGGTAGTATTCTTAGATTAAATTTTACATAAGGTATGGGTTTATATCCTAGACTTCTTTCTCCCAGAGAACTTTCTTTCGAATGATTCAAAGATCTTAAAAACTAGGGTTGTTTTCCGTCGTTCTTGTCGAACTCCTTTCCCTAGTATCATTGTTACGATTTCAATGTTGAATAGGTTAGAAATAGTGTTGTTGATATGTGGTGTTGTATGATCTTAATGTGTATGGGTTTTTATTAAATAATGATTGAATTAACCTATTAATTGGATTCGTCTGATTCTAAGTGTTATTATGTGAATTTAAAGAATGATACTATGTTAAAGATATGTCCAAAAATGTTATGTATGAAGATGTTACGGTCTGTTGTGCATATTTGCTGTTAATATGAAGTTATAAAGATGATATATTCATCAAATTTTAATATGATACTGTCCAAGATTTTTACAAAAACGTTATGCTTAAAGTTATGTTGTAAGGTTAGCTAAAATGATCTCCATGATATCATAATTTGAGTGAATGTTTGCCTTATGTCAATAAAATGGCTAACAAAATCATTGTTCAAAATTAAATGGTAATTGGATATAATGTTATCTCTAAATAAGTAAAAGATTTGCTAATGAATAATGTATCCCAAATGGAGCATGATTGAATGAAACTTTTGCTTATGCTAACAAAACAGTTATGAAATCTATAGCCAATTACTTATGCCAATACTAATCTTATGCCATTAAATTGGCTAACACTACATTGTCAAACAAGTTGTAGGGAATTGTCTATAATATTATGTTAAATAACTAAAAGATTGACTAATGTATAATGTATAAAAACATAAGCATGTTGAACATGAAAATTGGCTTATGCCAACAAATATGTTTATGAAATCTATGCCCAATTGTTTATGTCAATACTAATTGTATGCCAATAAAATGGATAACGCTACGTTGTGTAAAAGTGAAGCATTTAAATGGCTGTAATGTTATGTTAAATAATTAACAGATTGGCTAATGGTTCATACAAATTAAATTTAAATATGAAAATACATAAAATTGGCACATGCCAACAAAAATGGTTATGTAGTTTAATATTCAAAGGTTGAGGCCAATACTAATCATTTGTCAATACTGTGTACTTAGAGTATCAAATGATAATATAATCACTTCTAAACTAATTCAATGAAACCATAATCAAGTACATGCCACTCATTGGGACAACTACCAACATTCTCTAAAAGAATGACATCTGAACTCATGAAACTCATTGAATGAAGTGCTCATCATCCATAAACGATGATATGAATCTACTACACTAAAGTAAGTAAGTAACATGAGGTATAACATAATTAAAGGGGTATAAATTAAGTAAGTTACCAGAATGGGGTGCTTAACGAAGTGAGACAAGTCTCACTTACACCTAAGCTAAGATATGTTAAAAGAATACTCACATATGAAGGTGTTAGAATGTGAGAACCAGTCTCATTAACACCAAAGGTTGATATATAAGGAAAATTCACATTTCATAAATGTAAAGTGAGGATGATCAATCATCAATAGAGTAAGTAAATATCAATCTAGAAGCAAGCCTCTATAATGATTGAGTAAACACAAAAAGAAAAAGAAGAAATGTACATTCACGTAATGAGGTGAGTAATTATGTTAATCTATGATGCTAATGAAAATGGTGACAACATGATAAGAGGCTAAGATGAATGGTGAGACAAGTCTCAACCATGCCTAAGTAAAGGTCACTAAAAGTACTCACCTAAGAGAGTGTTGAATATGAAGAGACAAGTCTCAATCATATTCTATATGTAAGTGTAAGGATAATTCAAACTTAATACTAATAATGAGATGAGAAATGTTCTAATGAGAAATGATGTCCTCATGCTAGAAGCCAGCTTCCATGATGTATGAGTTGAATGTAATGAAACTTTATACTGAGCACCGATAGTCTAGCTATGAGTGGTGATGCCTTCCGTTAGGAATGGCGGAGGTTCACGTAACTCTCATGAGATAACACTCTCTGTTATGCCGGGTATGGGTCTCCTTATGTCTCCTAGTCTTTGAACATATACTACCAATATATGAATCTAGCAGGGTTCGACACCCTATATACGCTACCATGTTCGGGTCACATTGGCCGGTGATTCCACCTCTTTTTGGTGTAGGGCAGACACTGGATTTCATGATGCTCACATGATCTATGTCGGTTAAGTTTGAAGTTCCCAAAGAAAGAGTGAGTCCAGCCTCAAATTATGAAGGATAATTAAATGAATGATACCGAAGGTGTTGTTTGTGCAAGACAATTAGGAGGTGATATCAGATTCAAGTAATGACATTAGGTTATTCTTGGTCATTGCATTTCATGATCCTGATAAGAGTCTTAAACTTAATCCTTTGTATAACTGGTGTTTACATAAGCCTACGAATGAATGAAATGAATAATGTGAAGTACCAATGAACGAATGAAGCATACTTTGTGTTTGCTAAAGAAGGCCCTCAGGTTGGGGTCCCATATGTTGGGCCCTCACTTGAGATGTCTTATGCTACATCAATGATTCCAAAGTGTCATGTATATGAAATGTATAATATATAAAACATAAATGTAATGAAATCAATGGCATGGTAAATAGAGAATTTCTTATGAAAGGTAATGAATATATAGTGTAAATAATGACTCACTATAAGGTAGGGAAATCATTCCTTACTCCTTGGATTACTTACATCAATTCATTGTGGGTATGGGACTAGAATGAATCATTTCACTTGTAAGTAGAACATAGGACAAAATTTTTATTAAACTACACAACAACAAGGACAAAAAGACTGAAAAATAATCTAAGTGTACGAAGAGGAGCTCTCGGCCTAAGAGGATCAAATACTCAAATCATCGCCCGAGTTGTTCTAAAATTATGTTAATGATACTTATGTCTTATAATCATGTAGAAAATGAGTCATGTGCTTTGAATGCATTAAAATACATCATATCCATACCAGAATTCACAACTAACGATTTTTCAAAGTCTACTGACTAGGCTTTCTAGAAATAGCATGTTGTTTAGGAAGAGCTTTCTTTGATCAGGAATAGCCTTATGTGTATGTGTGCATACACCCATACTTAGTTCAAGTGGTGTACTAACCCCTACTATTTACTACTTTATAGATGCAGGTTAAGGGACAGATTGACAAGTCTTGCAACGGTTTGGACATCAGCATTTCTCCAGACCATTTGGTAAGTCCTCTTGATTTCGAGGATGCTACAATTTCTAGCTTTAGTTTTAGAAAAATCTAGTGGATGTTTTCCCTAGCATTTCTTTCGTACATTCATTTAGAAGCTTTTGTAATAAGGCCGTGCTTAGCAAACGTATTTATAATATATTCTTATTCTATTTAAAATTGATTCTTATGATAGATGGTTGTTCAATTTATGTTGAGCTTAGTATATGATGAATTCATGAAATAACTATATGAAGTCTATGTATACTTCATATGTTTAAAAGTTTTAAATTTTCCGCTAACCATATAAATGTTATCAATGCAAGATGAGGCTGGTATGCGACCTCTGAGAGGTCAACGATGCCGATTGCTATCCGGATTCCAGAATTCAGGTCGTGATAGATGAACTATATCACCCCCATCCGAAGAATTATCCAACCTCACACCCAACCTAGACAGCCTATGTTATTCCCTTGCTAGGTCCTTCTTTTCCTCGTCAAGATGGGATACACTACCCATACTCACACGACTTAGGTAATCCGCAACAACATAAGCCTTGCCGGGGTGATAAAGGACACTTATATCATGATATCTCAACAAATCTAGCCACCTTCTTTTTTGGAGATTCAACTATTTTTGGGTAAACACATATTGGAGACTCTTATGATCGGTAAAGAGATAAACATGAGCTCCATACAGGCAATGCCTCCAAAATTTCAAAGCAAACACTACGGCCGCTAACTCAAGGTCATGAGTGGGATAGTTTATCTCATATACATTTAGTTTCCTAGATGCAAAGGCTATGACCTTCCCGTGTTGGATAAGCACACACCCCAAACCCACTCGAGATGCGTCAGAATACACTACAAAACCCTTTGTGTCCTCCGATAAGGTCAATACTGGAGCGGAAGTAAGCCTATATTTCAACAATTAGAAACTTTTCTCACGTGCCTCCGAACACTCAAACTTCTTACTCTATTGAGTAAAAGTAGTCAAAGGAGACGCAATGGACGCGACACCATCTATGAACCTTCGATAGTAACCCGCAAAACCCAAGAAACTCCTAATGTTAGTCGGAGTCAATGGTCTAGGCAAGTTTTTCACCACTTCCATTTTACTTAGGTCTACCTCAACTCCCTCACTAGAGATGATGTACCCAAGAAATGTCACTGAGCTCAACCAAAACTCACACTTACTATTTTAGGCATACAATTGATTTTCTTAAAGGGTTTGCAATACCACCCTCAAATGACCCATATGATCACCCTCATTCTTCGAATATACCAAGATATCGTCAATGAAGACAATGACCAATGAATCTAGGTAATTTCGTAAAACACTATTCATTAGGACCATGAACGCTGCTGGAGCATTTGTGAGACCAAAAGACATGAGCAAGAACTCATAGTGCCCATACCTAGTTCAAAAGTCCATCTTTGGTACATCCTCACCTCTTGTCGTAAGCTTGTAATACCCTGATCTCAAGTCAATTTTGAAAAGTAACTCGCCCCTTGGAGTTGATTAAACAAGTCGTCAATCCGAGGGAGAGGGTACTTATTCTTAATGGTGCCCTTGTTGAGTTAGCGGTAATCAATACATATTCTCAAAGACCCATCTTTATTCTTCACAAACAAAAACCGAAGCACCCCACAGATAAATATTAATCCTTATAAAACCCTCACAAGTAAATCATTGAGTTGAGCCTTCAACTCCTTCAACTCGGCCGGAGCCATCCGATATGGAGGAATTGATATGAGATTTGTATCCAGTAACAAATCAATGCCAAAGCCCATTTTCCGTTTGGGAGGAATATTGGGAATGCCATTAAGGAAGACCTCCGGAAACTCACTAACTATGGGTACCGATTCGATGTGAGGGACTTCGGAGTCTAGATCTTGGACTCTTACTATATGATATAGACGACCTTTTTAGATCATTTTGCATGCTTTTAGACAAGAAATAATACAACCTCTATGAATAGAATTTCCCCCTTTCCATTAAACAACGTGTTCATTTGGGAAGTTAAACCTCACCACTCATCTCCTACAATCAATGGATGCAAAACATGCATGAAACAAATCCATACCCAATATAATATCAAAATCAAGGATATCAAGTTCTACTAGATCAACATAAGAAACTCTATTTGGAAACATTATGAGACAATTTCTATACACCTTTTTGCAACAACCGACTCACCCAATGGAGTAGACACTATAAAAGGGTCATGCAAACTATAGAGTAAAATATCAAACTTTTTAGATACTAGAGGTGTAACAAATGATAAAGTAGCGCCGAGATCAAGTAAGGCATATACATCAAGAGAGAAAACTTTCAACATACCTGTCACCACATGGGGAGAGGTCTCTTGCTCACCCCTAGAATGGAGAACATAAAAGCGGATCTTCTTTTAAGCATCGCTAGAACCACTTGCTTGAGCTTCGCCACTTACCTTGTCTTGAATCTTCAAATTTGAACAATCTCTCATCTTGTGACCACTCTTTCCACAACTAAAGCAATTATCCATCCCCTTAAGGCAATCACCAAAGTGCTTTTTACCACACCTTCCAACAGTTGGCCTCTCATTAGGTGAAAAAGTACCTTTTCCCTTCTTGAATTTAGGGTTACATACCCTATCACCACTAGTTCCTTGAAGTTTCAAAGGGACATGATTAGAAACCCAATTCATAAATCTAGTCTTGTCTTGTATCTCAATCTTAGTCTTTCAAGAACATCCATCAAATGACCTTGCTATCTTACAATCTCTATTTTTTTGCTTATCCCTTGCCTCCTCAACCCTTCTTGCATACACCATAAGATGAAAAATGTTGATGTTGTCATGTAGCATCGTCGATTGGCACTCCTCTTGTAAGTCCTCCGACACCCCGATCAAAAAATGAATCATTTGGTCTCTAGGATTGGAGATAAAAGAAGGAGCATATTTGGACAACTTAATGAATTCCAAAGAGTACTCATGTTCATACTTTCCTCTGTGGCGAAGATTGATGAAATCCCCGTCACTTTTTCCTACCTCATCTCCCTATAGAAGAATCGATGTAGTAAAGTTTCCTTAAAGATCTCCCAAGTCACGGACCACCCCTCAACGACCTATTATCCCTCCATTGCACAAACCAAGTTTTGACCACATCCTTGAGTTGGTGTGTGGTCAACTCAGCCTTCTAACTTGAAGACACCCCCATAGATTATAGTATCTTGTAGACCTCATTGATGAATTCTTGGGGGTCTTCATTAACTTTGGACCCATAGAAAGTAGGAGGGTTAATTCAAGTGACGTCCCTTAGACGGAAGCCATAGTAGTGACTTGTTGATGTTGACGGGGAGGAAACTCTTGATTCTCTTGGTCAATCATAGCTTTGGATTGAACCATTGTGACTTGTTCTTGAGTACTAATGGACTGGGACATTTAAGCAAGAATAGCCCTCATCTCAGCCTCCGTCATAGGTGGAGGGTTAGCCGGGGCTTGCTCGACATTAGCATATTATTTAAGTGGAGGAACTTGGTCACCATTGGGAGGAGTCCCGCATCAGCATCTTCCTCCTCAAGTCTTCAAGCCGCATTCATTTGAGTTCTCATGCTCCATATAAGCACAACAATAGGATTAGATGCAAAAGCTCACCATAAGTATACTCTATTGGCACGATATAAGATTTCCAAGAAAGAGAGAGAGTCCTAAGCATCATATAGTTTCCTACTCATAAGTGTGGCGCGCTTCACAATTATGAATACAAACCTACATACACGTGGTAGAGAGAGAGAGAGATCACTCAATCATATTCAAACTCATGCTCTGATACGAAGTTTGTCACATCATGGTTTACCCCCTAGACGTAACCGGCGTTGTCATCTTTTTCAAGTACTAAGACTAGCCTCTTATTCTCTTGTCATTACATTCATAGGTTGAAAAAAATGCGGAAAACATGAAAACATTAATTATAACTACATAAAGGATTAAATAGACCTCTACATACACATAATATATATTCATATCAAGCATACATAGACCCTTCGTATAGGAAGGTTACATAGCCTTTTACTTTTATTGCACATACATATACGTAAAAAAAAGAAATAGTCTCAACGATTGTCTGATCTCATACCATCTAAACAAATATCACAATATGGGCATAGCCCTTACATTAATCCAACAAGATAATATATAGGTCATACGAAAGTGCAATAATCAAATTAAAAGGAAATGATGGAATAGTCAATAAGCTCATAACAATATCCGTAAGCTAGAGGATGGCATTGCCCTCGAAAGTTGAGGACCTACCTCACTTGGATGAAAGGAAGAATCTAAGCCTTCAACAGTGTTGCCTTCCAAACTCTTCAACGACCGGAACCTAAAATGTTCGGGAAAAGGGAAGAAAATGGGGTTAGTACTCCACATGTACTAACTATGGGATCTTATGCACATACATAAGCAAAACATGCTAAAAGGGACTTTTTATCAAAACATGCCAAATTACCCCTTTAAGGGTCTAATGCAAAGCCAAGTAAGCCATATAAATAAACCAAATATGCTTACTATCTCAACAAGTAATACTTATCCCAACATACTTGAAACCATGATTTACTATGACCCTAACATCAAGGAATAATATGACAAGAATGAATAAGTGCCAAACATATCATAATAAGCAAGACAACTACTCACATGTCCTTATCAAGTCAACAAGTGCAATGACTAAGCAAATCCCCATAACCTTACTCAATCAAGTATCCTCAACAAGAAAACATGACCAATGTTTAACTTTCCATATCATGAATTTAGGTTTACATTTCATCATATATTAACATTTTAACCCAAGGCATATTTATAAATGAACTAATCAACATATAGTAATCATCAATGTGCCATGGTCATCATTTATATGTCATACATTATCATAGCATAGACATATAAAAGAACCTGCTCCTAAGACACCCATAAAGGCTAGCTAGTGCAATGTTTAGGTAGAGTCCCATACCCCTACCTAAACTAAACTAGACCCCTTAGGTTATCCAAGTTAGAGTTCAAGTCCTTCAATTTGTTTTACCTTTTGGGAACATCGTTTCCTAACCGAAATAGACCACATGAGAGAATGTGGAATCCGGTATCATAAAACCTAGACCGAAAGAAGGTGGACTACTTACAATGATATTACAAAAAGATGAAACATAGCTACTACATGCATCCACTAGCTAGTATTCCTATTGGGGAAACATAGTTCAAGAACTAGGATATATAGTTGGGACCTTCTATATGCACCATGCGTTATACTCTCCAATCTCAAGAGTAATATAGTGTTCCTACCTTCCCTATGTGGGAAGGGACACTCCTCAATCTAGTTCACTTGGTGTTAAGATAGAGCCCCCTTTTTAAACGTCTTTTAGCCTTTAATTATCAAAATTAACTTAATTTAGGCCGTAGGGTCTACCCCTTGTATAATCATCATCATCAATAGCTCTATAAGAATTGTATGAATATAAGTCCTTTCATCACAATTTATATAAGTGAGTTAACACATTGGCATTTCATAGTATATCTAGGAAAATTGATAATTTTAACCATCCTTATATCACATACAACTTAATCAACCTCAAAACATAGTCATGACATTTCAATTCAACATCATAACACCCTACAATCCTAGGATAAGGCATACTCCGATGTAATCTCATGGCTTAAAAACAATTAATTAAAATTGTAAATAAAGATAGAGATTCTATGACTTACCAAGTCTTCCTCATAGTCTATCATCAAGGTCTTACAATCAACCCATAACTCAACCCAATTTGGGGAGTAACATTACCACACAATGATAACCAATAAGATAACAAGGCCAATTGCATCTATATAACACAATTCAGTACTAGATCACAACTTGAAACATGATACATAGAGTGATCTCAGCTTTACAATTCATAATCTAAAACACATCTCCAGATGTATCATGACAGGCCTATAATTCATCTTAATGCAGTCATAACAACAACATAAGTTAGTAATCAAATTAACAACCAACTCAATTGAATGATCACAATACAATATAGGTCAAGATCACTACCTAGGGTTAGGGATGGAGGATTCAATTTAGATCAAACCATCAAGATTACCATAAACAAGTAGAATTACATGTTAATCTACTCAATATAACCATAAATGATTAACAACTCAATCCATAACATAAATTTCTTAATTGAATGAAACCCATGTGAAAACTTTTGAAATCTATTTTAAAGGAACCCTTTGAGGAAAGAGTCTTAAAGGTGAATAAAACCCATACCTTAACATTTGTCTACAATTTGATGGTGAATTCTTCCCTTTCCAGCTCCCAAACCCTAATCTTTGCTAGTCTTCAATGGTTAGTTCAAGTAGAAAGAGAAATAAGAGAGAATGAAGAAAGTTTATTTGTGAGTTGTCTTTAGGTTAATGAGTGTTGAGGGTATTTATAGTGGGACTTAATAAACTTAATTAGTCTCCCTTTAATCCCTAACTAACCCCTAAACCACATAATTAATTAAATATACTAAATGTAAAACGTGCAACATCTAAGGACCCTAACAAATGAGACCCCGCTTACGGGCCGTCTTTGAGTTAAAGGACATTCCCCCCTCCGTCCTGCACTCTGTCGTCTTGGTTACACACTGTGTAGGTGGGGATTCCTCCAATTGTGTAAGTGTGGGACAATGGTGGCATCGACGCCTCGTTGATCCACATATGGACCATAGCCTGCACCTCTACACTCTGTCGATGAGTTTAGAGGTTGTGCGGGTGAAGGGGACTCCACCAGCCTAAGTATCGGAAGATGGTGCCATCGACGCTGCGCCGATCCACACACGGGCCATCTTCTATCCCATCAAAGCACGCTGCCAGGCAGTGTTACGTCAAACTACAAGGGTCCTACTCAAGGGCCCTTGAATGGTTCTTGGGGAGTCGTTCCCGGACATTTCAACCATAAAACAACTCAAATACCTCTTATCTACCTTTGCACCAATTTTTGTACATTTATGACTCCTAAAATTTAGTCAAATAGGGTAAGGCACACTAACATCCCTTTTGAAACAACTTCCTGGATGTCATGGACGTTCTTGGACGTTTTGGTTCTTAAACCTCGTAAATGACCTATATTCATTAAAAATTTACTTAGAAACAATACATACACCTTATGACACCTATTTTAGGCTTTACAATGTGTCTTGGATTTTCAAGGTGTTACAGTTTCAACACCATCGACACATCTGAGAAGATCCAAATTTGAAGTCCTCTTATACATGAATCCTCAACTTAGAAAGAAGTTGAGATCCATATTGCGTATCACATTTTTTGGTTGGATGTGACATCTTAAGGATAACTGCCAATCTCTAAGTACTTCTTTATATAAAAACACCAAGGTAAACAGTCTAGTTATGCTTCAACGTGTGAACAATGGGCCGGATGTTCTTTCAGATCTATATCCAAAGGAACAATATAATCAATATACAGATGTTTTATCTTTGAGGCGATGGTGGTGAGAGTGTCAACCTACTCATTGTGCGTTCTAGGAGTGTGTCTGAACTCAATCTTGCAGAATCTTCTGCATAACTTCTGTATATACGGCACGTATGGCGTAATCTTTGGGTTTTTGACAGCCCATTCTCCCTGAACCTAAGAATCAATACATGTTAATCTCCAATAGCCAATAGCTCGTGACCATTCATGTCGATGGACGTTTTCAAACCGAGGAGACAAGCTTCATATTCGGCCATGTTGCTAGTGCAATTGAATCGAAGTTTAGCCTCCATGGGATATTGTTGACCATATTATGATACTAAAATGGCTCCAATACCTCTTCCTTGGTGATTTGATGCTCTGTCAAAGAATAATCTCTGACGCGGATATGCTTCAGATATATCTTCGCCCACAAATAATACTTCTTCATCGGGAAAATAAATCTTGAGATGTTCATACTCTTCATCAAATGGATTTTCTGCTAGATGATCAGCCAAGGCTTGTGCTTTTATCGCTTTTGGGTCACATACACAATATCAAATTATCTCAAAAGTGTCTGCCACTTAACCAATTTTCCGATTGGCATCGCCTCCTAGAAGATTGGTTAAGTGAGATATGTAGTATTAGAAGGAAGATAATGCCTTAATTTCTGGGCAATCCAAGTCAAAGCACATCACATTCTTTCTAGAAGAGTATACCGAGAATCGAATGGAGTGAACTTCTTATTTATGTAATAAATAGCTCGTTCCTTCTATCTTGTATTGTCGTTTTGACCAAGTAAACATCTAAATGTGTTATATGAGACAGATAATTTTTGATTGTATCGAAAGCGATCTGACATTATTCGGTCCAATTTGTCAAAGCATATTTCTTCAACATCTTGAAGATAGGCTCACACAACCAGAGTTGATTGAGCTATTAATTGACTGGTGTAGTAAAACCTCCCTAAGAATCTCATCACTTCCTTCTTAGTCTTCGGAGGAGGTACTCTTAAATTTCTTTGATCTTAGATGGGTCGAGCTTAATACTCCTTCTAGTGACTATAAATCCCAACAACTTTCCATTTTTTTACCTAAAAAGCATATTTGGCAGGATTCAATTTCAAGTTATAACAACGCCGACGATAAAGAAACATCCTTAAATGTGTCAAGTGGTCCGAACTCTTGCGGGACTTGATTATGATGTCATCTGTGTACACCTCAATCTCATTATGAATCATGTCATGAAATATGGTCGTCATTGCCCTCATATAAGTAGCATCATCATTTCAAAGACCAAATGGAATCACCTATAATGATATACACCCCAAGGCGTCATAAAAATTGTCTTTTTTTCATCTTCCTCGTCCATTAAGATCTGATGATAACAAGTGAAACAATCAAAAAATGACTGCATTTCATGCTTAGCATGGTTGTCGATCATAATGTGCATGTTCGGCAAAGGAAAAATATTCTGATCTCCCATCTTTTCTGGCAATCGGAACCACATTAGCCAACAATGTAGGGTATTTAATCACTTCTACTAATCAAGATTCGATCTGTTAAGTGATCTCTTTTTAATCTTTAAACTTAACGTAGGCTTGAAATTCCGAGCATACTATTTCACTGGACTGAACTCGGATTAATTTGCAACTAGTGAGACACCATGGAACTTAGTCTTAGCATGTCGCTGACTTTCCAGATGAACACATCAATGTATTCAATAAGAAAATAAATTAGACCTTTTTTATTTGGGCTTCATTAAAGTGGATACAAATTTTGACCTCTTTGTCACACTCTTGGTCTACAAGATTTACAGTTTAGTTTCTTCCAAATTTCGCTTATGCTGATTTTCAAACTGTCGAAATTCCTAAGAAACATATTTTGGTACCTCATTTCCCTCTTCATATTCTTAATCCTCGTCATCACTTGCCTTATTTTGTTCGTTAAGCTCGTGACATGACATGACATTGGAAGTTCTTAAATTAAAATTACTGAAATCAGAAAGAGAAAAAGTCATGAAATTAAAATATAGAAGATAAGTGAATAAACAGGATTCGAACTGTTTGGTGATATGTTCTTTAATCTTTAAACTTAACTTAGGCTTGAAATTCCGAGCATACTATTTCACTGGACTGAACTCGGATTAATTTGCAACTTGAGAGACACCATGGGGCTTAGCCTTAGCATGTCGCTGACTTCCCAGATGAACACATCAATGTATTCAATAAGAAAATAAATTAGAGTTTTTTTCTTTTGGCTTCATTAAAGTGGATACTAATTTTGACCTCTTTGGCACACTCTTGGTCTCCCAGATTTACAGTTTAGTTTCTTCCAAATTTCGCTTATGCTGATTTTCAAACTGTCGAAATTCCTAAGAAACATATTTTGGTACCTCATTTCCCTCTTCATATTCTTAATCCTCGTCATCACCTGCCTTATTTTGTTCTTTAAGCTCGTGACATGATATGACATTGGAAGTTCTTAAATTAAAATTACTGAAATCAGAAAGAGAAAAAGTCATGAAATTAAAATATAGCAGATAAGTAAATAAACAAGTTTTAAATAAAAGAGGTTTTCATTTAAATTGGAAAACAATACAAACTTTTGCCATAGAAAAGGGCCATGTTTCCTTTTTATACATCACGGGAGGAACTTTAAAATTCAAGCAACTTAAAGCAAAGAGAAAAATGGTGGGTCTCGGGCCTCCTCCAGACTGCCACCAATTTTCAAAACATGCATAAACAATGTACTTCTACCAAGATGATCCGGGAATCATGATTGGTGTAGAAGTCAAGTTCTGTAGCTACTCTCCAGGATCAGCATCACGGATACCAGCTAGCTCAACTTCGTCCTCTATGAAAACATCGATCTCCTCAAAAAGGTCGCAGATTACTTCCCCGAGGCCATCACGATCGGCGTAATCTCGAACTAGAAATAATTGATACAGATTATGGATTGGCTTATCAAATGATTTATCACTGATCTTCTTCATCTTTGTTATATCATCGGTGGGGACATACCCCAAACCATATCTCACTTCTTTGACGGGAATTTTAATAGGCTCAATAATTTCATGGGAATTCCTTCGCAATCTGAAACTTGGATCGAACCCATTCCACAGCATCACAGTGGTGATCATCTTGTACACAGAAGGCATAGGAGACTATGGGTCCAGATCCTCACTGGTGGAATTTACAAGCTCCACCACGTAGAAATTGGTGCCTCGCGAGACTTTGTCAATAATTCACACCTGCCTGCTAGAGTGAATTCCTTCATCTTGAATAACCCGTTCATGGTCCATCCAAACAAGCTTTATCATCTGGTGAAGAGTAGAAGGCACAAACCAAGCCATGTGTAGGAAAGTCCTTCCTAGAAGAAGGTTATAACTGGTGTCAGTTTCCAAAACCTGAAACTGTGCACTGTATTCCGCTGGACCCATTTGGATGACAGAATTTACTGCTCCCATGTATCCCTTTGTACTCCATTGAAATCTCTTACATTGACTTTGTTTTATTCCTACTTTCCCTAGCCAAACCTTAACTGCCTGAGAGTCGACAGTGGGAAAATGTTGAGACAAGACCCATCATCCACATGGACATGGTTTATGTCCCTTTAACGACATATGACAGTGATATGAAACACCTTGTTCTGCTATCTCCCTTCAAAGGGAAACTCTTCATCATAGAAGCTAATCTGATACCCTTGGATAACTTAGTTGATCATAGCCGCTACATTATCACTGCTTATTCCCATGGGCACATACTTATTATCCAAAGCCTTCATCAAGTCCTGCCTATATAGCTGGGAGCTCATCAAATGGCCTACAATGAAAATCTGAGCTGGGGTTTTCCCTAGATGCTTAACGATCGAATAGTCCTTAGGCTCCATATTTCTCTAGAATTCCTCTTATTCGCCCTCACTTATCGGCCTTTTCCCTTGATATTTCTTCTGTACTCCAAGATCAAACTCTTTGGGGGTATAACACCTCCCAGATGGGGTCATACCCTGAGCAGCAACGATTTCATTCACAAACTTTGTCCTAGCAATAGTTTCTAATGGCACCAAGGCAACAACCTATGCGGGTGTCAGTATCAGAAACTTCTTTTCCTCTTTAACGCTAAGGGAGGCCACAACCCTTTCTAACTCATCATGAACAATCAGAGTTATCTCCTTTGTCATACATCAATCATCATCCATCTATTATTTTGACATTGGTGCCTCCATTATTCGGCAATGGATTGGGTTTCCCATTGGGCACGGTTGTTTGAAGAGAAACCACTTCTTGGTCGATCATATCTTGAAGGAGTTCCTTGAAGTAGATGTTATGGTGACCTTAGAATGGGTTTCTCTTAAGTGGGGGAGTATGGTGAAGAGTATGGTTGTCGGGAGTGAGGTACCCTTAACCTATTCTTTATGTGTTTATTGAAGTCAAAAACAAAGAGTTCTTAGAAACTTTGTTTGTGTAGGAGTCTTTTGTGAAAAATGAGATCCAAACATTCGCCATATGATATGCATGTTTTTTTTTTAATAAGAAGATGAGTTTTTATGCATGGTATATTCCTCATGGTTCATGTTCATCTGGGGTAGGTTGCTAATTGTTTCATCTGGATTAAAGTAAGCATCTATAAATTGTTATATGAGATTTGTTTGTTGAGGATCTAAAAGGAATTTCTTAAGTGAAGCAGTATCACTATAAAGTTGCTAGAGTTTTTTGCTCAATGTATGATTTTGCAAAAAAAAATGACTAATTCATTCTTTGATTTAAAAATTTTATAATGTGGTTACAACTGATGTATATGAGTATGATAATGAATATACAATGAGTTTTTTCTATTTGAAATGAAGGATGTGAGTCTTATGTCATAATGAGTTGTAGAAATTATTCTAGTTTTTGTTGTGTTGTGGTTCTCTTAATTATGTGAAATTTATGTTTCTCCTTGATTGTGTTTTGTATAATGTGTTGTATGGTATTATCATGTTTTGTTAAGTTGAGTCTCTACTCTTGGAATTGTTTAGAGAGTTGCAAGTGTCATTTGAGGATGAATGTTATTCAAGTGGGGGAGAATGTTGTCATGACCCTTAAGTACCTCCTAGAATTTAGGGAGAACCCTTGGATTGGAACAAGGCGTACTTGACCCTTTGGGGTCTCATACAAGCCTTTTACCTATCATTCATTAAATAAGACATGAAAAGTAAATTAAAATTTTCACGATATTTGAAATAAAAAAGAATCTTTTATAAATACTAAGTAGTACACTCTTTTAGAAGGTTTAGCACCAAGACTCCCCTTTCAGAAGGTTCCTTAGTGCAATGAAAGGATAGCGTCCCATACACCACCTACCCTAAGTAGTACGTTCTTTTAGATGAATTAGTTCACTCAATTCATAAGACTCACCAAGACTCCTATTTCAGAATGCCTACTTATTGATTTAGATAGTGTCCAATTCCACTACCTACCCGAAGTAGTACACTCTTTTAGAAGACTTAGTACCTTCATTGCTTTTGTGGGGGCTAGCTTAACCGACATAGACCATGAGAGCTACACGGGGAATCCCGATACTTCCCTAATCGCAGAAGGGTCCCTCCACTTGCCTACAGTGAAGTCTTTTCGTTTACCTTTTACATGGATTTCTCAAAAGCTACACCTATGCAGGTGCCTGTTTAAGGGCTAAAGAGATTTCTACTAAGTAACTCATTTTCTACTAACGAGGAGTACTCATCTCAAGACGTACATTGAAATACAACATCTCAACTCACAAAGTGTAGCCAACTCTCCTTCATATCCTCTCGGTGATAGGCATAACTCCCCATGGATTGTCAACATTATAAACTATGGGTTAAGGATAAATAATGGACACCACATCTCAACTCATGGAGGGTATCCATCCTCCTACCTATATTAGAAAGCTCTTTGAAGATATTGAAGTTTCTACTAAGCAATTCATCTCAAGTCACGAAGAGTGTTCACCCCAAAACTCCCCTTTCCATTCACATTCTTTGACTTTATTTATTCCTTCATTCATTCAAAGTGTGTGTATGTATGTGTACATGTGAGCACAGCCTGCACAATGGAATCATTTCATTTACATTCAATGTTATACTCGATTAGACCTTCATTTATTACATCACACACTTTAACATACTTAATATAATCATGTAATTCATTTAGGTATACTCTCTATCCTACTTCACATGATAAGCTTCATAAATCAGGTTTATCAAAAATAGCATCACTATCATCATACTTCATATAATAATGCTTCAAGGTCTCATTCACAATTAACAAGTAGCTTCACATTCACATATATACCAAGTAAACATCCCTAACAAAGGTGGACCATATTACTCAAGAGCATTTCATAATATAAGTTAAACAAGAAAAGCAACTTACCCTTTAATCAAAGCTTTCATCACCCATAGTAATTCCTTCAACAAGTAATCATAATATATCTCTTAGGGCATTAGCTAACTAACAATATCAATAAAAGGAAACCAAAGCTCAAAGACTACAATATCAGTCTTATTCAACCCATTTCTTAAGCAAAAAATTGATAAAAACATTTAACATGATTTCATTGAAGTTTCATCATTAAAATCACCAACGAACATTAGGAACATCATAGTTGAATCATTAGAAATATTTTAATGCAAGATCCATTTTTAGGGTTAAAGATAGAAGAAGTTAGGATTGAAAACCCTTATGGATAATTAATTAGAAGGGACTCGTTGAATGGAAGAGAATTCAAGGATGAATACATACCTTATATAACAGAAACCCCACTGATTTTTGGTGAAGAAATCGACCACCAACAGCCATCCTAGCTCTTCTTGACTTCTAGCTTCCATGGGGAATTGAGAGAGATTTTTAAGGGAGAGGGATTTTGGGTTTTAGGAAATTAAAGTCTAAAATTAGGTCTTAGGGTTTGAAACACTTTAATATACCTAAAAGACGCTAAAAACATCACTCAGTTTCATAAAAGACTTGCTGTGAATTTACCAAACACCCCAAGCCAAGGCAGTCTTTTTGACAGCTCTTGGCAGCTCACAGACAACTCAAACCAACAGACCGTTTGTCCATCGATGGCCCATTGGTGGAGGTTCTTTGGTTGAGTCTTCAACCTCCAAACATTCAGGCCTTCAGGTCCAAACGACAGACCAAGTTGACAGCCGTTAATTGGACCACTAGCCGTTGTTTGGTCTCGTTGGTGGACACTGCCAAGGCAGTCTTGGGCCCTTCTCAAGGGCCTCTCGTGGGTCCTAGGTGGGGTCGTACCAGGACTTTAAACCCCTAAAAATAGTATTCTAGGCGTTATGAACATTCCACACAATTTTTTAATAAACAAACAGGTAAAACTCACTCAAACACACAAGGACAAACAAGCACTTTCTAAGACACACATACCGAACGTCGTGGATGTTCTTGGAAGTTTGACCTCCAAACTTAAACAAACCTCACACACTGTATAAGGACATCATTATAACTCATTTTAAAAAAAATAACTCAATAAATAATCATGAAGCTCTAGTTAACCTTATTTTGTTTTAGGGTGTTACATTCTCCCTCACTTGGAACAACATTCCTCCTCGAATGACACTAGACACATTTAAGAACATCAAGGAGTCAATACGCATCACAAAACAAATTAAAATCCTGATCAAACAATCATAGTAAAGGCACCAACTAACAAGGAGCACAATTTCACATTTCCAACGACTTTGCAACACAAGCACTTGCAGCCACTTTCACTGTTAAAAATTCACCATTTTCCTTCATTTATGGAGGAACTACCTTCTCCAATATTAAACATGCTCATATAAATCAATATTACACACATTAAAGCCAAAATTCAAGACAATACAATTTTTTTCAGAAAGTGAAATTTTCACATTGAGCATCACTGTAACACAGTGAAACATTATACCATCAAACGAACTAATAATATAATGAGAAATGCAACTCATACTAATATGCAAGACTCTGAACCATTACAAAACTATCAAGTATTTTTGGTCTCAATCTTGAATAAGGATAGAAGAAAAGATAAAGATATCAACTGCCCTTCTACTCAACTCATTCTCCCACTTAGTTTAAAGCCAGCTCCAAGATCTCATAATTCAAAATACCACTATTCTTTTCACAAGGTAGGAACTCATACTACTCTTGACTCATGCACATTAAGACTAAAAGTCAACCTTACTAGTTAAGCATAACACTTTCCTCTTAGGATTCAATCCTAGATAAACTTTCTTAAACAACACCTCGTTCAACTCTTGGGCACCACTTAACTCAATCTCACGGAACAAAACTCGTCTTTTCCCTTTCCACCAATTAAGGTAGATTCATTTGAAAAATTATAAAAATTTATTATATAAACTCCACCATTTTTGCTAGCATAACTCCACAACTTCCTCACTAGGTAATCATACAACATTTTCCCCTTAGAGTTAACCTACACAATAAACTCAACCAATCACAAGAACAACTAGGAAACATTAACCAAAATAGAGGGTTGCCCTCTACTTCTACTAATTCTCCACATCATCTCAACATTCCTCAAATTTATACTTTAAACCATTTGTACTATCATTGAACATAATATAAAGATGACTCATTTCCCCTCAAAGGCACATTATTAAATAATTATAATTCTTACCATTCTTAGAACTACATCACCATAAAGTTTCTCGTCACAACACTTTTAATCTCAAAAGTCACACATAACCATAAACGGCTTCACGTCACAATCTTCAAAACTTACTTTCACATTTACTCTTCTAGACACAAAACCATCATAAGCATTTAAACTCACCTTTCTCTACCACAACATAGCAACATCTCCCTTTCCAAGAAATCACAACTAGAAAAACCACTGAACAAAGGAGAAGAAGAGAGAGATCTTATGGAGTTATATTTTATGGAACGATAAAAGAGTAATAAAGAAAGTGAAACTTCATCATCCTATAGCCTCTTGTCAATGGATGTGTCGCGACTCACACCAATAACCAAGACTCTACAAGACGTGGCTTGTATAACTTTTAGACGCTAAACTATTTCTCATAACCTTATGCTCTAATACCAAGTCTGTCACGACCCGCAATTACCCCCTAGAAATAAGGGAAAACCCTTGGATCGGGAGAAGACGTACTTGAACCTTTCGAGTCTCATACAATCCTCTTAACTATCGTTCATTACATAAGACATGAAAAGTAGTGCAGAATTAAAACATTCCAAGACAATTAAAATAAAAAGGAATCTTTTATAATACTAAGAAAGTCTTATCGTCACAAGACATATTATAGACACGACATAAAAATCATAGGGACACTACCCTTTACATTTGAACGAAATACGTAATAAGAACTTATACAAAACTAAAAGAAGCAGAAATATGCCCACGAATATATGAGGACATTCTTTGTCTTGAGAGCATCCTTTTCCAATCTTTGTCTTTTAAACTTCAGCCTTGCTTCCAAACCTATACTTAGTAAGAATAGAAAAGTACAGGGTTAGTACAAAACAGTGTACTAAGTATGGCATACACAAAAACATGTAACAAGGGACATTTTAGCAAAAATACATTTTCATGCTAATTAAGTAAAACATTCAAGAAACAAGGAGTAAAAGAACATAAGAAACATCATTTAGCACTTACAGAAGAATTCCTAAACTTTTAGCAAAAGGGAGCATTTTACAGTAAGCTTCCCAAAGTTACAATGAATTCATTTTGGCTTTACACTAAAGTAGCTCATCCTCAAAACAATGAACTCCCAAAGTATTGCAAAGATTAAGTTAACTAATTTTCATAGGACTTTCCCTAGCTAAGGCTATCCAAAGATTATAAAAGGTAAGACATAAAGGAAACACCCATACACCTCCTTCAAAGCACACCTAGGTGATCCCCAAGACTACCCCGTCTAGGCTTACTCACCTCTGGAGAACATGTCAACACTCAATGACAAAACATTTGAAGAACAAACAAGCAACACACCAATACTTCACTTTTGGAATGCCTACTTAGTGCAATGAGTAGATGGTGTCCCATTGCATCACCTACCCGAAGTAGTACACTCTTTTAGAAGGCTCAGCACCAAAACTCCCATTTAGAATGATCTACTTAGTGAAATGGATAGATAACATACCATACAACCACCTACGCTAAGTAGTACGTTCTCTTAGAAGACTTAGTCCACTCAATTCATATAAGACTCACCAAGATTCCCCTTTTGGAATTCCTACTTCGTGCAATGGATAGATAGTGTCCCATTCCACCACCGACCTAAGTAACTCATTCTCTAATAACGAGGATTAATCATCTCAAGAGGTACATTGGAATACAAATTGTTAACTACCAATATGACTCATCTACGGGCTTGGTCTCACCAACGCACCATCAATACTAGCGCATCGATTGTGCTGCAATTTCTACTTGTTTTTATTAAGAGTTGGGTATTTTTTAGGAAATTCACCCAAAGTCTTATAAAATGGGAGGACGGTTATTTTGGGTGTGTATGGATATTTTAAGATCATATAAGTCATGAAACTCCCATTTAAACCCTAGAACCTAGTTCAAAACCCATTCGGTCCCAAAGTTTCTACAAAAACCTCCATATGAACACAAGGTGAAGATGTAGCTTGAACATAGATCATCAATATAGTTTCTTCTTAAACTATCATTGAATTCTTCTAATAAGTTATGGGAGTTATTCATCTAAGTTTTGATATCACCTTAGAGTCTATTTTAAAGTTGATATTCAATGATTTTAAAAAGATCAAAAGTCCAATTTCTACTGAAAGTCTTGTGTTCTTTCTTAAAACATTTTCAAATATTAATACATGATATTATTGATGTATAATTGATGTTTTCAAATGAATTTCTCCGTGAACCCTTGACCTTCTCAAATATCTAAATTTGACTAAAATATGGGTTGTGTGATCGTGCTTTGATATTAATGAATTCATGTGTAGATTGTTATGGACTCTTGATTTATATATAGATTATGATTTTTTGGTTTATAGGATGTCTCGAATTTATGTCATGAGTATTTTATATTCTTAGATCCATTGTATATTATGCTTATTGAATAGATATTGACTTAATGCTAATGAGTTCTAGTGTAGCTTTCTATGGGCTATTGAATGATGTAAGAATTATATTCAATAAATATCTAATTGGTCGTAGATTGATAAATCTAGATTTAATTAACCTAGCTTCATTTAGTATTATAGTTTATGTATTTAATTGATGTTCATGGCCATGGGTAAGGGCCTTATGGAACTGAATTGGTTAACTTAGCTTTGGATTGAAGTGGTGAGTATTGATTGGTGGTACGCTGCCCTAATTCTCTTTATTTTCAGTAAAGTAGCTCTGGAATTATTTTATGATTGGTATGGTCTAGCTATGGTGGCGGTGCTACATGAATGATGTGGCCTTGTCGGTGTTACATTTTATGTATTATGATGAGCATGGCCTTGTTGGCATGCTACTTGATATATTATGATGATTTATGTAGTTTATTATGTGATGTATGATTATATATATCTACATGTATGTAATGTCAAAGTATGTGTTCTTCTATTGATGTTGTTAGGTTATAATGTTAGACTATTACTATGTCCATATGTGTGTAGTCTTAGAGTTGATGCATGATTATTCCTACTTGACAGTGTGAGTCTATGATGGTTATATTGATGATGTTTTAGTAATGTACAGGATGACTTAAACATGATAATGGTTATTCCTATGTGCTTCTAGAATGATATGCAATATTTGCTAAAGTGAAGTATGTTGTGTCTTGTTTTTGTATACTTGTGTCCCTTACTTGATACATGTGTGAATATGAATAACATATGATAATGGCTATTCCTATGTGCTTCTAGAATTATATGCAATATGTGCTAAAGTGAAGTATGTCGTGTCTTGTTTTGGTAGACTTGTGTCCCTTACTTGATATATGTATAAATGTGAATATGAGATGTCTTTACTTAGAATGCCAAATCCTCTTAGTCTTGAGTGTATGAATGACATAAGACCTTGAATTATGATAAAAGGGTCATTTATGAGAAATCTTGAACGTAGTGGTAAGGTTATGGACATTGAAGTCAAAAGTCATAATGGTATACTTCATGTAATGAATGATGGCTTAAGTTTGATTGGCTGGAACGACATCATATTGTAAGACCCCAAAAATGACTTAGGTGAAGGTAGAGCCCAATGTGGGTGTAATGATGGTCTAAGTTCCTAATTTGGTGTATAATGTTGTTAGAGGTAATGGCTAAGAGTTTAGGTTCATCAGAAGTCAAACGTCAAGGGACGACCAAGATGTTCGACGATTAAGTCACCTAAATTCCTCATATGTCTTTTTATGTGCTTATGTGTGATACATGAGCTTATATGGTTATTAAATAATTTTATATGGTTTTCAAAGTCAGTGTGTCAGATTCGTGAAGTTTGGAGGTCAAACGTCCAAGAACGTCTATGTAGTTCAAAAGCTTTTCCTTGAAACGACCTTTTGTGTCTATGTATGTTTTGTCAAGTTTTACGTGTTCGTTTTTTATGAAACTTATGTAGTAGGTCCTAAACACATATGCAAACATATATGGGGTGGAAAAGTTTGGGAACGACTCCATGTAGGACCCGCAAGGGTCCCTAAAGGAGGATCCCAACATTGGAGTTCAACACTGATAGGCAGTGGCCAAATGCAGGCGCAATCGATGGCAGGTCGACAAGAAAACGGCCCATCGATGTGTCTCGTCGATGGATCCAACTGGCCTGTAGGTTGAGGAGCCTCTAAACCAACCTACGATACCCCATCAATTGTACATGGTTGATACCATGGTCCATCTTTACCTCCATCAATGGTTACGTGTGTCTGCTGCCAGTTTACCGTAATGTTGGGGGTGAAATTGGTAATTCACCCAAAGCCTTTTAAAATTAGAAGGACGGTTGTTTTGAGTTTTTAGAGATATTTTAAGAGTCTACATTTCATTAAACTCTCATTATAACCTGAACACCTAAATCAAAACATATTCTCTCCAAAAGTTTCTCCAGATTCCTCCATGTGAGTTCATAGTGAAGATGGAGCTTTAAGATGGATATTGAATGGAGAATCTTCTTCAATTTTCTTTGGATTCTTCAAATAAGGCGTTGGAGTTCTTCATATAAAGATTGTTATCACCTTAGAGCCAATTTCAAAAATAATTTTCAAAGGATTTCAAAAAGATAAGAAGTTCAATTTCTACTCTAATTATTGGGTTCTTGCGTAGATGGTTTCGAAACGTTTATATATGATGAAATTTATGTAAAATTGATGTTTTCTAATGCAATTCTCCATGAACCCTTGATCTTCTTAAATCTCTAAATTTCACTAAAATATAGGTGAATTGATTATGCTTTGATGATCATGAATTCATGTGTAGATTGTTATGGGCTTTTGATTCATGTATAGATTATGTATGTATGGTGTATAGGTTGTTTCAATTTTATCAATTGAGTAATGAATATTCTTAAATCTATTCGATTTTAGACTTATTTAATTGATATTGAATTAAGGCTCATGATTTCTAATGTAATTGTCTATGGGCTATCTAATGATGCAATAATTATATTCAATAGATATCTAGGTTGTATTAGATAGATAAGTATGTGATTAATTTACTTAGTTTCATTGATTATTGATATAATTGTATTGAATTGTTGGTTTTGGCCTTGGATAAGGGCCTTATGATTTTTAATTGGATCATTTTTCTCTGGAATCGAAGTGGTAAGATGGAGTAGGGGTGTCATGCACTAATTCCATTTATTTTATGTTAATTAGACATTAATTATGTTGTGATTGGTATCGTCCACTTATGGTTGCGGTAATATGTGAATTGATGTGGCCTTGTCGGCATTACTTTATGCAATATGATGATAATGGCTTTGTCGACACTAATTGAATTACTATCATGTTTAGTATAGTTATTTTATGTGAAATATGAGTATATATATATATATCTATTGTGAAAGTATATGTTATTTCTATGTCTGTTAGGAAATCATGTAAACTATGACTATGTGCTTCTATGTGTAGCCTTAGGGTCGATGAATGGTTGCTCCTACTTGACAATATGAGTCTATAAGAGTTATATTGATTATTATATGGTAGTGTGTAGGATTACTTAAAGATGATAATGATTATTCCTATGTGCCTATAGAATAATTCGTAATATGTATTAAGGTGAAGTGTGTGGTGTCTTGTCTTGGTTGATTGTGTCCCTTACTTGATGCTTGTATGAATATGAATATGCGATGTCTTGACTTAGGGTTCTATAGTTTCTTATTCTTGAAATTATGATAGATATGTGACCTTGAATGATGTTAAGAGGGTCTTTTATGTGAAACCTTGAACCTAGTGGTTAGGCTTTGTATATTTAAATCAAAAGTCGTAGTGGTATCTCTCAAGTAAAGGAATGATGAACTTAAGGTTAATTGGGTGGAATGGAATCATATTAATCCTTAGGAAAGTCATAATGAACTTCTTGTCACCATTGGAAGGTATCCCTAAGAGATCCTCTTTGGTACGGTTAATGTGATTGGGTTATGAACTTGTTATGGAACCCTTTTATGTGAACCTTCAATATGAGGTACTCTATGAGAACGAAGGCAAGCACCGAGTGATTATGGATAGGGGAATTAGTTCTAGTTAAGTATGAGACTAGAAAACAAAGCACGCCCTTCATATTCTTAACCATTTGCCTACATGGAAATTGTCCTAGTTCTACTCTTGGCAAGTAGAACACCTTCATCGGAGTAGGTTCGAATTCCGGATTCCATGCTTTGCAAAGATGGTCTATGTCAGTTATTGCCTATTCTAATCATATGGGATACTTACTAGCAGTAAACATGTTTTATGATGTTTAGGAAGTGGTATGAGACGCTATGTAGATACAGCAAAATAGGCTTTAAAGGTTTTAGTGAGAGTCCCTAGGGATAGTTAAAGACCATTACTTGAATGTCCTCTATGTGTTGAATGTATCTAAATTAACTAGTGAAATTAATGGCTTAAGTTAAGGAAGTATGTTAGAAATGAAATAGTACTTATCTAAAGTAATTAAGGGTTTTCTAGTTAAGGTCTCAAGGGGGCATAGGAATGGTCACTTCTTATCTTACCTAGATAAGTTTTAAGAATGACTCTAGTTAGGGAAGTTGGTTGAGTATGTGTACATGATCTAAGTCTTAGGTAATCTTAAGGATTATTAAGGTAATCTTGAAGAAGTCACTATGGACTTTATCTTCTTGATTTACTTAAGTAAGTCCTTTGATAGACTTTGGAAGGAGAATGTCATATCACCTATATGCTAATGTCTTAAATGAGAATGATTCTATATTGGGGAGTCTATAGGATCTCTTAAGTGTGTGTGTAAGGTATTGTATGGGAGTTCCCTTCACAACTCACTCAAGTGAACCTTAGAGTCATCTTGGAAGGAAAATCTCATGTTCTTATGTTGATATCTCTTAAGTGTGTATGTGACTCATTATAAGTAATATTGAGGGTCGTTTAGGCAAATCTAGAGAGGGTGTATGGGCGGTCTCTCTTTATGTGACTTAAGTGAATCAAAGGATAGCTTTAAGTGAGAAGATTACATGCTAAAGGGTTTCTAATGTGAAGTTAAGGAACTTCAATGTAACAGTGAATTGAGTTCACTGTATACTGAAGTGACTTCACTGTAATGTTTGCTAAAAGTATTACTTTTTGTTAAATGATTTCTTATGTGTTTATAATTTGTTAAATGTTGTTCCTATGATTATAGTATGTTAATTTTAATCAAAATTCATGAAAAGCATGTAATATACTAAATGTCCCTTTTTCATGGTTTTTGCATGACTTCCATACTTTGTACATCTAATGTGCTAACCCCTTCTTTTACTTTTTGACTAAAGTGTAGGGTAATGGAATCTTGATGTGCCATGAAGGATGGATACATTTCTAAGGGTTGAAGATGAAGTGTTAGTGAGTCCTCATCGATTTGAGGACAATATCCACATGCTCCTTTATGTCTTAAGTCTTTATTTTATGTCTTGTATAGGATTAGTCCCAAGTGGTTTAATCTCCAAAATTTAGATGGTTCAAGTAGATCATTGTAAAGATTTAATGTTTTAAATGAATGTCTTCTGCTTGCATATTGTTTATGAAAGAGTACTTCGTGTGTGAAAAAAGTTAAAAAATTTTCTCATTTTAGAATGTGCATTATGCATTTAATGATACGAGAGGTTTAGATGAGACTTCTTGAAGTCTCATTTTCCGTGTGAGGACAGTAGGATGTCCTAATTTCTAGGGTGTACTTGCACATCGTGACACATATCGTCCTTAGGAAAGTTATATAATAAGCTATCTTTGTTGCCATTGTAAGGTAGCCCTACCTCTTTTGTAGGGTTAATGTGATTGGGTTATAAACATTACATGGAACTCCTTTTTACGAATCTTTACTGTAAATTAGTCTATGATAACAAAGGCCAGCACCGAGTGAGTATGGTAAGTGGAGTATGTCTAGTGAAGAACGAGTTACTAGAGTACAAAGTAAGACCTTCATATCCTTAACTATGTGCTTACAAGGAATGTGTCCAAGTTCTACAATTGGCAAATAGAACACCCTCCATTTGAGTAGGTGACAAACTCGAGAGTCCACGATTATCTACCATGATCTATGTCGGTTATTGCCTATTATCATCATGTGGAATACCTACTAGTATTGGATAAGTTCTATGAAGTTTAGGTGGTGGTATGGGACACTATCTAGACATTGCAAAATAGTCTTTGAAGATGTAAGAGTCCTTATGTCTTCTTATGTGATGAATGAGTCTTAAATGAGCTACGGAATGTAATGACTTGAGTTAAGAAAGCATGTTAAATGAATAAGTACTTATCTAGAGTAATTAAGGGTTGTCTAGTTATGGTATGAAGGAGGCATAAGAATGGTCACTTCATCTCTTACCTTGATAAGTCTTAAGAATGACTCTAGTTAGGAAACTTCGTTGATTATGTAAACATGATCCAAACATAGGTAGTCTTAAAGATTATATAGATAATCTTGATAAGGTCAATCATGGACGTTATCTTCTTGATTTAGTTGAGTAAGTCTTTTTATAATCTTTTAAGGGAGAATGTCATATTATGTGAATGTTATTGTATTACATGAGAATGATCTTATCCTAGGGAGTCTAAACGATATCTTATATGTGAGTGAAAGCGATTGTATGTCTTTTGATAACCTTTGAAAGGAGAATGTCATATTATGTGAATGCTATTGTGCACGTGAGAATGATCTTATCCTAGGGAGTCTAAAGGATCTCTTAAGTGTGTGTGAAAGGGATTGTGCTTCAGAACTCACTCAAGTGCACCTTTGAATCACCATTGGCAGGAGAATCTCACGCTTATGTGTTAGGTGGACTGTAAGTATGTGTAGCTCATAATAGGTGGTCTTAAGAATCATTTAGGTGTGCCTAGAGGGGGTGTATGGGTGGTATATATTTTTCTTACTTAAGCGAGTCTTATGATACCATTTAGTGATATAATTAAATGATAGAAAGTGTCTAAGGTGAATTGAATATAAGTCACTGTAACAGTGATATTGCTCACTCTAAAGTTGTCCTTAAAAATGTGATAAATTGGCTATGTTAATTCTTATGTTTTTCTAAGGTGTTCAATTTTGTTCTTATGCTTATAATGTTTTAATAAAAATTCATGAAAAACATGTTATTTACCAAATGTCCCTTTTTCATGGTTTCGCATGGCTTCCATACTTACTGCATCTAATGTGCTAACCCCTCCTTTTTTGTTTTTTGATAAACTGTAGAGAATTGGATGTCTTGATATTCCATGGATGATAAATATGTTTCTAAGGGTTGATGATGAAGTATTGGTGAGTCCTCATCGATTACAAGACAATATCCACGTGTTCCTTTATGTCTTAGTCTTTATTTCATGTCTTGTATGGGCTTAGTCTCCAGTATTGTATACTCCAAAGTTTAGATGGTTCAATGAGATGTTGTAAAGGTTTAATATTTTAATGACATTCTTCCGCTTGTTTATTGATTACAGAAAGAGTTCTTCATGTGTGAAGAAACTTTTGAATTCTTATCATTTTAGAATGATTTATTATGCAATGAATGATACAAGTGGCTTCAGTAAGAGTTCTTAAATCTTAATTGTTATATGGCGACCCAAGGATGCTCTAACTTCTAGGGTGTACTTGTGGGTCGTTACATAAGTGTTATTCGAGGACCAATGTTCCCAAGTGGGGGAGTATTATTACACCCTTGAAATGAACTAAGTATAACTAGAGATTCACATGTGTTTCACTAGTTAATAATGACTTAAAATGATTTATTTTAGCATTAGAAGTTAGTCCGTGAAGTTTGGAAGTCAAACGTTCGAGAATGTCCATGACGTTCGGAAAATTAACCTTGGAATATACTAGTGTGTCCTTGAGTTTGGTGAATTTTTTTAGGTAGTGTTTGGTGTCTAAAACAAGTGGGATGACCTAGTATCTTGATGGATAGACCAAGGGTAAAAAAATTTGGGTACGACTCCTCAGGGACAACCCAATTGGCCCCAAAGTAGGACCCATACTGGGGACAAAGGATCTACCCAAGGCATCGTGTAGGGCCAGGATCTGAAGCTTGCCTTGCGTAGTTCCCTTGGAACTTTTGTTGCATGTGCATCGAGCGAGTGGCACGAGGTACACTGCCTCAAAATTCTGATAGTCAAGAATCAGCAGCTTCCTACACGACGCGCAACCATGTCCTAGATTTGTCTGGTCGTTTTTATGTCAAATTAGAATTAGGAAAAGGGTCCAAATAGTTTAGGGGTATTTGGGAACTTCGGGGATCATTTGTGGACTGATTTAGATCATTTTAAACCTCATTTCACCCACCAATTCCCTAAAGCTTAAATAACAATCTCTTCAAAACTATTCCTCCGAAATTCTCCATTGAAGAAGCTTCAAGCTCGAAGGAAAAGGACCAAGTTCGACAAGTTTTCTTCATAGAAAAATCTTGTGGGTTCCTTCTCATTGAGGTATGGTAGTCATACTTGACCCATCTTTCATTAAAAGATCCATTTCAAAGAGATTTCAAAAAAGGATTTCAACTACAAACTATTTTATTCCTTGACTCTAAGTATGAGTCCTTGCATGAAAATGTTTTAATGTCAAAACCCCATATGAGATCATGTATATTCGTTTTATCAACTTTTAGCTTATGAAATTGTTTTAATGAGCATGATTACATAATGTTAAGGGTATCGTTTCTTGATGGTTTCATTGAGGATGAACTAATGCCCTAAGGGATATTTTATGATGAATTGTCTGATAAATTGTGTATAAGTGGTTAAAGCTTGGATGAATGGTAAGTTAACTATGTTGTTTAATCCTTATTGTGGAATGTTCTTGAGTTGTATGGTCCACCTTTGGTGGCGGTGTTCACATGAAGTTTATGAAGTCATAAGTGTATAGTAAAAAAATTGCCTTGAAGGCATCATGTATTGAGTGAAGTAATTATTTTGATATGTATATGTATGATTGGTTTTAGGAAGTTGAAATGAGTATCTTGAAAGACTTATGTCTCAATGAAGTGTGTATTTGATATGTGCAGTATGATAATGTGTGAATTGTGATGAATGTGGGTTTGAGAATGTCTAGAAGTCCATGATAACAATGGTTATTATGTAAAAGGTGTGCTCATATGTGCTCACACACACACTTGAATGCATGAATGAAGTCACTGAGTGAAAATCGGGGTTTGTTGGGTGGACACTTTTCGTGAGTAGAGATGACGTGTCTAGATCATCCCTGCTATTCATAAGTATGAAAAAGGGGGATTTTGGGGTGAACACTCTTCGTGAGTCGAGATGAAGTATTAAGTAGCAACCTCACTATTTCCTATGAGCATTACAAAGATAGTTTTGAGGTTTGATATCCTTCGTGAGTTGAGATGGGATGTTTAATAGTTCTCTCTAAACCTATAGTCAAATGAATGTTTAAGTCTCCGTAGGCGAGTTATGCTTAGCACCGAGAGGATTTGAAGAAGGGGTGGGTACACTTCGTGAGTTGAGATGTTGTATCCAATGTACCTCTTGAGATGGGTGCTCCTCGTTAGTAGAAAATAAGTTACTTAGTAGCAAGATCCTTATCCCTTAAATATGAGCCCTCGTAGGTTTAGCTATTGGAGAATCCATGTAAAGGTTAAAGAATATGACCCTACCTTAGGAAAGTAGGAATCCCTCATCCTGTAAGGGTTAGTACCGGTATTCCATGTAAAGCTATCATGGTCTATGTTTGTTAAAGCTCTCATGATCCCACAAATGTATGTAAAAGAACTAAGTCTCTTAAAGGAGTACTACTTAAGGTAGATGGTGGTAAGCAACGCTATGTATCCATTGCATAAGTAGACACTTGAAAGGGGCATCCTTGTGTGTTTTTATCTTTAATATATGAATGTGTGTTATTATGTACTGAAAGTGAAGTTTTGTGACCTAATGTGTAATGTTATGAAAGCATATAAAGACAATGTCTTGTATATTGATGTTTATAAATGATGAATGTGGTGTACCTAATCTCATGAAATCCTCAAAGAGCACAAAGTAGGAGTATTAGTGTGAGATATTATTCCCACATTGCACTTGGTGTAACTTGCAAATTCACTTGGCGAAGGGCACCTATTTGATGTACTAAATACAAGTATGTTTCTCTAATGTTTAGTTATATGAGTGTGGACTTTTTACTTGTATGAAGTAAGACTTTAATGGGTAGCCTTGAGGATCACTTAGGTGCTTGTTGAAGGAATAGTATGGGCAGTTCCTTCATGTCTACCTTTGTGAGTCTTACGATAACCATGGTTAGGAAAACTCCAAGGGAAATGAGTTCACTGTGAAATTTAGTGAATTCAGTGAAATTCCTCTTGAGTTCATTGTTAAGTGGATCTTTGTGTCAAAAATTTGGAAATCCTTTCCTATGTTCTAAATGATAATTTATGTGTTATGTTACTTCAATATTCGTGAAAGTTTTACTTAATTGTCATGAAATCTTATTTATACTAAAACATCCGTTTTACATGTTTTTGCATATGCCATAGTTAGTACATCATTTGTACTAAACCCATACATTTCTTTACTATTTAAGTATAGGTTTGAGGAAGGTAGAAGACTAGAATGAAAACTTGAGAATTGACACTATTAAGACTATGTATGTCTTCATATATTCGAGGGTATAATTTATGTTTTCCTTAGTTTCTACTATAAAAATTAATTATGTATTTTCATTCAATTAAATGGTCGTGTCCCTATGGTATTTATGTTTTGTCTTTAAGTTGGCTTGTGCCAATGAGACAACTCTTTAGTATTTATAAAAGATATTTCCTTTTTAATATTAATATCGTGAAAAGTTTTAATTCCGCACTATTTATAATATCTTATGTTATTAATGATAGAAAAGGGCTTGTACATGACCTCTGAAAGGTCATGTACGCAATTTTTCTGACCTAAGGGTTTCCCTAACTTCTAGGGGGTACTTTCGGGTCATGACACCAATTCACTTCAAATCCTTACTCAAGGTCTTACGATCAACCCAACCATATTAATCCATCAATAGGTGTAATAATATCAAACAATAATAATTTATACAAGAACTAAGTCAATTTTGTCATCCCTAACCATTTCGACATCAATCCGCAACCTAGGGTTAGGGGAATAGGGTTCATCATGGATTATTCAAGAATTGAATTCAATCCAAACCACACATGACTCTAGGCTTTCAATAAATTAGAATAGCTAAGAAAAGTCTAACAATCAACAAATTCATCAATTCTCATGAATTCATAAGCATGATCCAAGATTTTTGGAAATTGGGGAAAGGATATGATCAACACGAAATCCCATAATTAACATAAATTACTCAACAATCTATACTTATTTAGCAATAGGTAATGTAACACTCCGAAAGTCCAAGACCTAAACTAGAGCCTCACATGAGTATCCAAGTATTGAAACACTGTTTTAAGACAAAAAATAATGTATGTAAATCATTTAAGACGTTTTAAATTCAAAACGTCAAGGAATGTCTGACGTCCGGTGACTAGTGAAAAAGAGGTTAGTTTGCCTTTGCATATTTCATGGGGTTTCAAGAGTCAGAATTCAATGAAATTTGGTAAGAAGGTGTTAAACATGTATTAGGATAGGTTTAAGGTGAACAATTGTGGGTACTTTTCCCCAAGGACCACTGTAGGGGTCCTGATGAGGACCCTTCCAAAATGACCAAAAAGTTGTCAAGTGACAATGGTAATCGACTAGAAAAACACTGGGGAGTCACCTTGTTGATGGGGCGTCAATGGATCTATCATCAAACACGTAGCCATTATGCATAACTGTCCTTAAAAAGACTCTCTAAACTTATCGATGGACGTACAGTACGGGGAAGCATGGCTGACGTCCACTGACCTACGAACGGTAGATCCGCTTCTCATAGGTCAGGTCTATTAAGGGTTGTCCAATTTTAAGTAGGATCATATAATTAGTTAGTTTTTTAGATGGTTAAATAAGGGTCAAGGGAGTTATAATTAAGTTAATTAAGAAACTATATAGAGACGTAATCCTCATTAAACTAACCCACCACCTTCAATTCACAAAACTCAAATTCACTTCCTTCTCCAACTTTCGTTCTCCCTTAAGAAGACTCCATCAAAGACATAGGTCATAGGGTTTAGGAATGCAAGATTTATAATTTTTATCCATTAATATTCAAGGATTAACATTGTATGAGAACTCTTCACCTTTAGGACTCCTTTCCCAAAGGGTCTTTCCGGTTGATTTACTAAAAGTTGACAAAAGATGGGTTTCATTATTTATCCGAAATTTATTTTCTAAGTTGTGATGTTCTTGATTTATTTTTATTATTATGAATTAATTATGATGTATTATTGGTTAATTAGGGTAGTTTTTGATGTTAGACATTGTTCTATGAAAGAGATCATGAATTTACCCTATTTCCCTAAACCTAGGTTATGAATTAATGTTGAATTGGTTAGAGTTGATGCAATTGACTTAGTTCTCATGTTATTACTATTATATGAATTTTTTAAGTTCATTATTGAATGAATATGGTTTGTTGAAGGTAATACCATGGAGGAAGGCTTATAAAGGTTAATTGGTAAGACTTATGATCTTGAATCCTTAAATTAATTGTGATGGCTTATACTTAATGATGGTAATCAATTGAAGTGTTGGTTATAATTAAATTATATAGGTTATGGTATGATGAATGTAATTGAAATTTGTTGATTATATGGATTGTGATATTATGATTAAGGTGTAATGATATAAGGTTGATGATGAATCACTTATGTTCCTTACTAAGACATGATGATAATAATGTGTTAATCTCACATATGAGGATTGTACAAAAGAAAGTTCTCATGTAATTCCTAATAACTAATGATTATGATATATAAGGGGTTAGTCCTCTATGACCTATACTAAGCTATTATGTTTAACAATGGCTTAAAGACATTTCAAAAAGGGACTTGAGCTTAGAACCCAGTGAATTAGTTATGAGTGAGTGTAGCTTCCCAATGTGGGAAGGTAGGTTCACAATAGTTCTCATAATATAGAGAATTACAATACCATGGTGAATAAAGAGGGTCTCAAGCAAGTCTCCTAGTTCTTCAACTATGTTGCCCCCATATAATACTAGCTAGTGGATCTCTTAGAATTCTATGTTCATGTTTCGTTACTACCTTGGCAATTATTCCACCTTCTTCCGGTGTGGGGTTTCGTGACACCTTATTCCACTTTTAGCTCAGGTGGTCTATTAGTTAAGTCAATTGTTCTAAAATGTAAAATGAAGTAATAATGTGAACTATAACTAAGGTGACTTAAGAGGTTTTACTTACTCTAGGTAGGGGTATGGGACTCTACCTATACATTGCACAAGTTGGCCTTGAGGGAAGTACTAGGAGGTTATTCTTATGTTTTTATAAAGTAAATGATATGTATATGTTGAATGTTGATAATCCTATACAATGTTGTTTCCTTTATGAACATGTTGTTTGTCTAAATTTTAATATAGGATGATGACTACTTATGATGCTATGTTATATGAAGTTAGAAATTACTTGTGATCCGTTGGTTTGTTTACTTGGTTGATTGGGGTTATTGGGCTTCACTTGGTCATTGCACTTTTAAGCGTAGTAATGGGTTATGAGTAAGAGTCTTGCATATGTCAAAATGTTATGAACTCTTGTACATACATTGTTGTTATAACATGATGTTGGAGTTTCTTTGTTTATGGGTTCTAATATGTTACTACACATGGACTTGATCTATGTGATGATGTTGGCCTTGTGTTGTATATGGTCTTGTGTTAAGGGATATATGATTATTTTCTTATATGTGTTCTTGGTTGTGCATAAGGATTTTGAATGTAACTTGGCATGGTTTTGAAAATCTGTCCCTTTAAGCATGATTTCAAACATTATATGTGCATATGTTTCCATACTTAGTAAAAGTGGATGTACTAACCCATTTCCTTTATATTTGTAAAATTATGTAGGTTCAGCTCATTGAGTTCTTAGATCCGATTGAAGAAGACTTGTAGCCTATTCCCCAAGTGTTTGTAGGTCCTCACGTTTGGATATGTTACATTATTCCATTCTCTAGATTTAAAGTTTTATTGTCAGAAATACATTGTTCATTACTTTATCATTTGGATATATATGTGAGCCTATATTGGACTGTTGACTTTGTATTGTCTATATCCATTAATTGTACTTATTTAGATGGTTGAATATCAGATGAAGTATAAGACTAATTGTTATGTATCGATTATGTTATCTAAAAGAAAAGCCTATGTGAGCTTCCTATGTGAGGAATCTATGAAAACTCCATATGTAGTATTCGATAGGTCGATGTAAACCTCACTATATAGATGTATATGAAAAGTTTTAATTTTTCTGCATTTTAACCTATAAAATGTAATGACGGATGCTAAGAGGCTAATCTTAGTCCTCTCCGAGGAAAACGATGTAAGTTCTATCTAAAGGGTGCTCCACGGTCGTGACAAACTTGGTATCAGAGCATGAGTTTTAAGATATATTCGAATTTATGTGTCATTGAACAAAATCTACTTAGAGTCTTGTTCATGGGTGTAAAGCGTGCCACACTTAAGAATGAGAGGCTATGTGATGCTTAGGAATCCTTACTTATTGGTAATCTTGAAAGTTGGGCCTTATGAATTATAAAACTATGTGCCACTTTTTCTTCTAATCCTTTTCTGGTGTATATAGGAGATAACTTCAAGAAATGAAGCGGCAAGAAGAGTGTGCACGTCAAGAAGAGTGTAGGATGTAACACCTCTATAACAACTAGGGTGAATCTAGTGTAACACTTATGTCTAGATGTTTTGATGTCCTAAAATGGGTAATAATGACGTTTATAGGAAATTTCTAAAGTTAGGTGAAGTTTGGAGGTCAAACGTCCAAGAACATCCATGAAGTTTGAAAGGTTTACCTTGAAACGTGCTTGTGTGCCTTAGTGTGTTTCATCAATTTTTATGTAACACTGCGAAAGTCTAATACCTAATAATGTAGATACTCACATGAGTGCCTAAGGTTTATAGCACTGTTTTAAGGTCAATAATAATGTATTAAAGTCATTGAGGAAATTTTAGAGTCAAAACGTCAAGGAACGTCCATGATGCCTCGAGACTAGTGCAAAAGGTGCTAGTGTTAGCCTATTTCACGGAGATTTAAGACCCCGAAATTGATGAAATTTTGTCAATAGGTGTATAACACATATAAGCGTAGGTTTGGTGTCAAAACATCCGGTTAGAACTCCCCAAGGACCACCCGAAGCGTCCTTGAGGAGGGACCTTTCATTTTGACCCAAAGCTGCCAACAGAGGCAGTGTAGGCAGTAACCATCAACTATTGCACGCGACGAGGCGTGGCCAGATCAACGGGGAGACGAAGCCTTCATTGATGGTAATTTAGACATTGTCAGGAAAAGGACTATTTGAAAACTCTCTGACAAAAACTATGGTTACACAATATGGTGGTGGGTCCTGACCATCGACGAACCTACAACCCGTAGGTTGGGGTCTTGTGGGTCAGGCCTATGACATTCCCGTTAAATTTTAGTTTGGACATTCAATTAAGTTAGTTAGTTAGTTAGGTTTTTAATTATCCATTAGGGGTTTGTTAATTAGATTTGTTAATTAACTATATAACTTACCCTAAGCCTAGACACAACTTAAGCCCCCAAAATTCCCAAATCTAAATTGCTCTTCCTTCTCTCTTCTATCTCTATGCGGAAAAAAAAGAACTCCATTGAAGGTATTTATGGCAGCAATAAGAGTGTTTTTTCCATCAATCTTCAACAATTAACAATGTATGGGAACTCTTCGCCTTTGGGATTCCTTTCCCCATAGGGTTCTTCCTAAATTGTTTTTCAAAAAGGTGATGTCATATCGGTTTCAGTCTAATACGAATTTGATCTTCTAAATTATATTTTCTATAATTTATTTCGATTACTACTCTTAGATTATGATGTATAATGATTCCATTATTCTAGTTCTTGATGATTTAACCTAGTTTGTGGAATAGATCATGAAATTTACCCTATTCCCCAACCCTAGGTTATGAGGTAGAGTTAAATTGAGTTGTAGTGATGCAATTGACTTCATGATTGTGTTAATTACTATTGACTGATGTCATTACACCTATTATTGGATTATATTGATTGGATTATGCTAAAACAATGGTGATGTCTTTTGGAGGAGATTGAGTAAGTCTTTGATATCCTAAACCTTTACTTCAATTAGGATGGCTTGTACTTCTTGATTAAGTTGACTTAAAGTATACCTTATGATTGAATTAAGTAAGTGTTGGTATGATGATCAATTTAAATTTCTTAATTATGTATATTATTAGATGATTTTAAGATGTAATGATACAAGATTTTTTATGAAATACCTCTATGCCTTACTAAATTATGATGATGTTAAACTCTTAATCTCACATGTGAGGGTTGTATTGAAAGGATGTTCTTAATCAATTCTTATGAGCTAAAGGCTATGACTATGTATGGAGTAGTCATATATGACCTAAAGAAAGTCATTTCAAAGGGATTCTAGCTTAGCACCGAGTGAACTAGTAGTAAGGAGTATCCCATCGCATATTGAGAAGGTAGGTTCACTATTGCACTCATGAGATTGAAGAATGTAATGCATGTAGAATAAAAAGGGTCCCAAACCGATCTACTAGTTCTTGAACTATGTTGCCCCCGTAGGAATACTATCTAGTGGATCCACCTAGATGCTATGTTGATGTATTGGTAGTACTTTGGCAAGTAGTCCACCTTTCATAGGAGTAAGGTTACATGACTTAGGATTACACATTAGCTCATGCGGTCTATTTTGGTTAAGGCAATATGTTTCCGAAATGAAAAAGAAGTGATAAGTGAACTCGAACTAGGATGACTTAAGGGGTTTGACTTAGTCTAGTTAGGGATATGGGACTCTACCTATACATTTCACTAGTTAGCTACGACGGAAGTCTTAAGAGGATGTTCATATGTTCATATACTCATATAATGTGAATGAAATGTACATGTTAACTTTACACGTTGATGATACTATTTGATGTTGGTTCATGTCTGAACATGCTATTTGTCTATTATTGATAAACTATAATGATGATACTCTTAATTCTATGTTATGAAATGTTAGGTATTGCTTTTGATTCTTTGTTTGGTTTACATGGTTGAGTAAGGTTTTGGGGCTTTACTTGGTAACTGCACTCTTAGACTTTATAGTGGGTAATGAGTAAGGTCTTGTATGTTTTGTCATTACATAAACTCTTATACATACTTTGTTGATGTAACATAACTTTAGAGTTTAAACTCTTATACATACTTTGTTGATGTAACATAACTTTAGAGTTTCTTTGGCAATGGTTCTAAGATGCTATTAGACATGTTGTCATGACTTAACTTGCGCAGTGGTGTCTTGTTTTGAATATGCTTGTATCATAAGGAATATATAACTATTATCTTATATGTATTCTTGGGTTGTGCATTAGGATTTTCGAAGTAATTCGGAATGTTTGTATATAAAAGTCACTTTTAGCATGATTTTTATGTTATGTGTGCATACGTTTCCATACTTAGTACAAGTGATGTGCTAACCTCGATTTATTTCTTTTCCCCAACATTTTAGGTTCCGGTCGTTGAAGGGTTTGTGACAATTCTGAAGAAAGGCTTAGATCATATCTCCATGTGTGGGTATATCCTATAGTTCCGAGGATGATGCATTTTTCTCATTCTACCTATGTTACATGGTTATAGTCTAAAGACAATCATTTTACTCTTGTTGTTTCAAGATATTGTTTTAAGCCCTAAGTGGCCTTTATACATTTGTGTAAGGGCTACGCGCATATTGTTCTATTCCGTTTAGAATGTTTAATATGATACATCCATATTAACACTATATTGTGTATGCTATATATATGTGACACAAAAGTACAAGACTAAGTAAGCTTCTTATTACAAGGAGTCTAAGTAAACTCCCAATATATATATATATATATATACATATATATATATATATATA